>NC_056726.1:1169871697-1169891697 GCF_019279795.1 Protopterus annectens
TTGAAGTCGCCCAATATAATGGTGTTTGGAGAGACCTTCATATTTTCCAGTGTTCTCAGTAAGGCCAAGTGGGGTTCCTGTGTTTGGGAGGGTGGTCTGTAGCAGGCTATAAACTGGAAGGCAGTTTTACCCACTGTTAGTTGCACATGGATAGTCTCTGATGCTTCGTGCTGTGCCACCAACCTGGAGGTGTGGGTATCTTTGACGAATATTGATACTCCCCCTCCTTTTGTGGTTCAGTCCAAGTTTTGGGCCGAAAAGCATGATATGAGTTATAGCCTGGTAGTGCTGGGGTGCTCTTGGGAGCCTTGAACCAGGTTTCTGTTACTGCACAGATATTGATGTTCTCCATGCTAAGGAGAGTTTCGAGTGCATGCATCTTGAGGTTTAGACTTCTGGCGTTCAGTAGCATTACTCTTAGTTTCTTATCCCTTGTGATACCTATGGAGGTGGGTTTGTGTTTTGAGCCTTGCCTAAAAAAGGCACTATGGGGGTGGCAAGAGCCTTTGCCAATATCCGAAAGCCCAGGGGTGACAGGTGCAAGCCGTCCCTAGCGAAGCATCGTGGCTTGTCGAGCATGTCATCCCAGGCTGACAGGCATTGGGTCCCCTTTGAATGACACCAATACTTAAGCCAATTGTTGAAATTGATCATCTTGTCTTCATATTGTGGCATCATTCTTGGTGAGGGTAAGATGCTACTCAAGGTCAGGGTCATACCGGCCTGGGCTACATGCTCAGAGAGCTCCTCTATGTCTCTTTTCATGCAGTCCATGGAGGTATGTCTCAGGTCATTCACACCAGCATGGACAATGACTGAGTCATATTTGTACTTGCCTTGGAGTGACCTGAGTGCTTGTGTTATGTGGCGGATCCTAGCGCGCGACAGGCAGCTCACTGTGACCCTCTCCTTGTTCAGCCTGGTGAGCGGGACGTCAGTGTGCCTGATGATAGAGTCACCTATTACAAGTGTATCAGGTGTGTTGTTTAGCCTTAAGGGCTGTGACTGTTCGGCACACTGGCTTTGTAAGCTATGTGTTGCACGTGTCTTGTTTTAGGGTAGCGGTTGCTTGGGTGTCTGCTTTGGAGGTCTCTGCTGCTTAGGCAGATTTTTATTTAGAGCCTCCGAGTATGTTTTTGTGTGTTTATGTGTTTGGTTTGCTGTTGTGGTAGGTCTATGTGAGACTGGAATTGTAGTGAGTGTGGTATCCTTCTCCTCCTGACTGATTACGCCAGTACTGAGTTGAGAGAGCTTAGCCTCCAGTTTGGCTATATGGTTGCATCTCTCACATGTGTTGGAATTTGTTGGGAGGAGGAGAGGGTTGTCTGTGTACATGAGACAGTTGTAACATTGCCTCAAGATTCACCAGCTGGACCGGAGAGGAGATTGACAACTGACCTTTGGACATGCTAGAATAGTATTGGGAATTCCGTTATAATTGAAAAAAGGGCCAATGGGGAACAAGGTACTCAAGGGGAGTTTGTGAGGGTGTAGTGCTTTTAATTTTTTAGTGCTGACTTATATAATTGCTTTAGTGAGCAAGTGCCAGGCTTTAGCGTAGGAATAGGGTGTTTATTATGAGAACTAGATCAGATCTAAGGGAAAAAGTGAAGAGCAAACTTTGTGGAGCCAAGAATGTTTTAAACCCAATTAAGCAGAGCTGCTCGATACTGCACTATGCGCAAAATCGTGCAAAGCCGCGCCAAAGCGGGTTTTATACAGGGGGACTTGAAAGAGCTAGAAATTGGCCCAAAACAGCCAATTGAATACCAGATTCTTGGGCTGGGAGCACTCCTCCAGGGATAGATAGGCTGCTCTAAGCTCCCCACTCCCACTGAATACAGCAAAGCCTGTATTTGGACTACTCTAGGTTAGGAAAGACGGGAAACAAGGATAATTTTTTTGTTTTTTTTTTCTTTTTTGCAACAAACAGCAGGAAAATGCAATAAATATGTAACACAGGCTAGCGGACTAAATGCAAGAAACAGGACAAACTTTAAAAGTGCAGGTGCAAAAACAACTTTAAACAGTTTAAATCAGTTCAAGAAGCAGAAATACTTGCAGTTTAGCTAGATCGGACAGTCGCCCAGGTAGTAGCAGGAAAAAAAACACTTTTATCAGGTTAGCAGTCGCTCTCTTAGCCTCTCTGCTGCTAGCACCACTCTTCCATTAACTTAGAATTATTGCAACGCATTAGATTATGTTGACAATTAGTACAAGAACAATGGCCTCAAATTAAATCTGAAAAAATGCAACACAGTGCATTTTGCTAAAATAGTTTTGCATAAAGTATATGTGACACACCCCCACTAGTGAAAAGACTAGATCAGATCTAAGGGAAAAAGTGAAGAGCAAACTTTGTGGAGCCAAGAATGTTTTAAACCCAATTAAGCAGAGCTTAAGGTATCAAGGCATGTTTGTTGATAATTCTTATAACTGTGTTGTTTTATTGTAGCAGTTCGGAAAACTTGTAACTGGCTCATCTAATTTCCAAAGACATCTCCATCAAAAGCAAAAAAGTCTTAATATTAATTCCCCTGTACTCATATCACATCAGACCCATTACTGAATATAGCACACTTTTGCCATGTATTTGCCTAAAGATATCTGTCAACTTGAGAGACCTCAGAGTTTCCAAACTAAAAAAAAAAAAGGCAGCGAAAATTTTAATTTTGAAGACGGACTGTTAGCCCTCTCCCTGTACTCAGTCTCAAACAGATTCTTCTGTGGAAATTTGTGTCTAGCCTTTGGAACCATGAAAGGTTCAACCCTATTTAACTATCTTTTCCTTTGTAGGCAACATGGTATCTCAACTGCCCAGTTAAAAGAACTAAACCTCCATCAACAGCTAAATATAAAATACTGATATGACAGATTTGTATCCTAATTTATGCTTCACCTCTGGAACCAAGTTTCTCTATATGTCTGTTAGATTAGCACCCTTGGCATCGTCAAGGTAAACCTAGATAACTGGATGGTCAGCCTTAAACTGCCTTCACCTTTCTACCTCTTTGAGTCTCGAGGAAACTTTTTACTAGGGGGTTTTGGCTAGGCATGCAATGATCTGACGACAGAATACCTAATAATTACCTATGGACCTCTGAAGGTATCTACTGTCAAAATAGACTTTCCTGGAAAATGACTGCTATTGGAGAATGTGCAAAACACAACAAACTCACTACACTTTTGATCTATCACCAGTTGAAAATATCAGAATGAGGAAGACCCTGAACCTTTTCCATCCCAAAGTCAGGCCCAAAGTCTCTTTTTTTATCTCTGAATATCACTGCTTCGTCTTGGATACTAACCTGCAAACATATGTGACAGGCTTCCATTGTTGCCCCTCTTTCAAAAATGGTCAGCCCAGTCCATATAAGGACAGTTTCTTCTGTTAGCTTAGATCATACAAAGTCAGCACTAGAGAAGACAAAATTTCCTGTTTTATTTGATTGAGCAACATTTTTGTGGGTGCTGCCATAGCACTACTAGTTCTTCTTAGGTTCATAGGTTCATAGGTTAGTACTAGGCTATTGGCCCTAGGGCCTATACAAGCCTAGCCAAACAATTCCCCGGATATTTCTTCCCACAATATTTACTTCCCTGGACCCCTGTCTAGCAGGGCAAGTGATGTGATCCATGGGGTGAATTTCCTATCTCCCATCCAATCATCAAGGTTCCCCTGAAGAGGGCCAAAGAGGTGCTCTGCTTGACATGTATGGGCAGTCTATTCCAGAGTATGGGGAGTCTCTAGGTCAGGAACCTATCCCTCCAGCATGTTTTGTTCATTCTTGGAGAGTAGATGTCCTAGCAGCTTGTCTTCTTTAAACAATCATGGAATACATTTCCACATATGTGCAACAATTCCAAAGAAGCCCTGAATTTTGGTAACATTTGATGGCTCCTTTACCTTGAGAACTGCACATATCTTCTCTGTGCCAAGTTTTACCCCATTAGTATAAATGATGTGACCAAAAATGTTACTTCATGTTTGCATCACTTACACTTTTGCATGTCCATTGTAATGTCTGTGTTATGGATCCTGTTTAACATTGTATGTTGTGATTGTATTATGATCTGACTGTGTTCTCATTAGATAACAACAACATCTCGGTGATACACTGGATTACAAGTTCATCTTAAATGATTGACTTCCTAAAAAATAATCTTCTAAAGAAACAGTAGTTCAGTGGGATAATAAAGTGGCACTTTTTCTCATTCTTCTGATATTCAATTTTATAAAAAGCTTGTAATGGCACCTAACTTGATGAACATGTAGAGTCTACCTACCACTCTGATTGGGTTTTTTGCTCTACAGAGTGCAGAACAGGTTTTACTGTTCAAAAAGCTTCATTAAGTCTGGTTAAATCAAACAGCTGCATGCAGTGCCATTCCATTTGATAATGGTACTATACCAGTGCACCAGCCTGTTGCCTGTTCCACTTTAG
Source organism: Protopterus annectens (assembly GCF_019279795.1). NCBI lineage: Eukaryota > Metazoa > Chordata > Ceratodontiformes > Protopteridae > Protopterus > Protopterus annectens. The sequence goes on from NC_056726.1 coordinate 1,169,876,143, forward strand.
TTATGACAATTGAGCTGTCCATGCATATAAGCTCCTCCATGACTTTTCCAAAAAGGATTAACAACTCGCCTCTGTATTGTAAAAGGATTAAGGTTTCTCACTGGCCTTGTATTTAAAGGAAATGGCTGTTATTCTATTCCAAAACCAGTATTAAAGACAACAGCTGTTGTTTTTTTCCCAAAACCAGGGTGTCTCTCATCATCCCTTGTATCAGCCTTGAACTTTACTTTGTAACCTCTAATAAACAGCTTCAAACATCATGGCCCTTTCCCTGAACTTACAATTCCAAGAAACAGGCCCTTGTTGTCCATTTTCATAGTGCACAGCTCTTTTGCTCTAGCATCAACTTTCCTGAAATGCCCTTGATACCACAGACAAAGCACATGGCATTTTTTGCCTGGACATTGCTATTTCAGGTGGCTTGAAATCCAGCACTTGTAGTGTGACTAGTGTAACATATGTGTCTTTGCTTTAAATGTAGTGTCCATATTTTTCCTCTTCTTTTGCTGCATGAGCTTCTACCTGTTGGCTTTAGCAAAAATGCCATCAATTATTCCAGCACTTTTAATCTCAGCAATATTGCCTCTGATCTATTTGTCATCTTTTCACTATTTTGCCCTCTTTTGCTATCTCGGTTGCTTTTTCCCATGTCATAGCTTTGTCCAGTTGCATTCTTTCTAGTCCAGACATGATCCTATCATGAATTAACCAATCATGGAGTGTGTCATACTCACCAATTTTTGCCACTGAATGCAATGCAGTGACAAAGCATCAAGTGTTACTGTGCATAGCTCCACTCTTTGAATTCTGCCCTCTCATAAATCATTCCCTTTTTGTGGATAAAGAGCTTTTTAGAAATCTCTTTTAATGTCTTATACTGCAACCTTTCACTTTCTGTTGGGCTCAAGCCTCTACCCATATCATCCACTTCATCCCCTGAGCAATAAATTAAGTCTTTTACCCGAAGAGAAATGCAGATTGTTTTTCAGAAGAAAATTTTCAAATCTCCTTATCCATTTTCCCATTCTTACGGTTTTATACATTTGAATGGTTGTACTTATTATATTGTTCATGTGGTACTTAACGTAACATAAATGTTGTTGAGTCCACAGCCCATCCCACTCAGGATCGTGACTTCTCCCTGCAATTCCATTCTGGAAAAAGCTATGGACATGCTTTCTTAAAGCTTGTTATGCCTGTTTTCATTTGTCTTCTTTTGTGTTTTGAGCTAATCCAGGTACAGCACTTTGAGTGTGATGCACTTCTCACAGTCTTTCAAATGGATTTGACAGAGAGAGAGAGAGAGAGAAAGAAAGCTACATGGCAAAGACCATAGTAGAATACAGAGTGCAAGCTTGAACATGCCCAAAACAGCTACAATTGGCAGTGTTTCCACTACTGACATCATGTCATGTCTCTAATTGTTTAGAAGGTTCACTTTGTGACATGAATATGCAGCCTTGGACTGAAATTATTTACAACAACATGAATCAGCAACACATCATCTTACATGGCAGGTCAAACAGGAAGTTACAAAGTTTAGCCCACCTAGACTTTCACCCTGGGAAAACATACCCCCATACAAATCTAGCTTTTCCTGTACCACATCAACGTTACACTGGATTACATGATAGTTTCCACTTTTGTTTGTATTTGCATATTTTTGTCGTATTCATGTCTGTAATATGTTTTACTCTTTTCCCATTGGTGATGTTTCTTCTTGTGCATAATCGTACCATTGGAATCTGCATCACTAACTCCTCTTATTTTATTATGCAACCAGCTTATTGTTACTCTTATTTTATTATGAGTGGTATTAATCGGAGTCCAGGGTACCTTATTTGCTTTATTTTACCTGCTTCTCTGAATGTCAAATTTAAATGCTTTTAAAAAGGCTAATAAACTTCCCATCAATGAGTCTGCTTTTCCTCTCAGACCAGTGCAGGACATCTTAGCAGAAACAAAGCTTCCTTTTTTCCAAATGGATTTCCTGTCCCAAGTGAAGCCAAACCCTTGACCTCTGCACAGCCAAAAATTTGTTAAAATCCATAATTTGTGATGCGCCATGCTATCACCTGTGCAGTGAGCATGCAGGAGTTCCCAGTTCTTCTGACTCTTTCGAGCAGCTGTGATATTTTGCTTTACCGTGACATCTCTGCAAGGACAATGACTTCAAGATTACTATCCCTTTCGGTGGTTCTTTTAATCTTAAAGATTCATTCACAGTTCTTCCTTCCCATCCTTTTACACCCTTAATTCTATGCTCTGCAGTTATACATCCCCCTAGTAAAAACACGTGCTCTTTTAGAGGCTACTGCCCTTCTCTCCTGGTGTTATCCCTCATGAAAGCTCTTACTACTCTCTACTGGTGCTGTATCCCTTTTTTTATTTTAAGTTATTTATTTATTTATTTATTTATTTACTGGTCCACCTTGGGACATCATTTTCACCAGCCTGACCTCCAGTGCCCCACATCCATACCAGGTTTACCAGCTTGTCTCCTATCCCCCAGCCACACTCTGGTTTTGCTCTGGCTTGTTGTGGATCCTAAGGGTGTTCTGGGGACTCAGCCATCAAAACTTCCAATCTGATGCACTACACAATCCATATCCTGTCTCCCGTGCTTTTCGATTCATCTGAGGGCAATTCCCCTCTTTGGACCATGCCTCCTCTAAGGGAGCATTATCAGCGAAGCCCTCCCATCCATGGCAGACACCCCCATCTCTCCCTGCTGTTCTGACACCTGAGATGTAAATCGAACCTGGGTTAACTGGGCCACAGTTAGAGATTTATCCCTAAATTCCACTGGTGTGACTACTGGTGCTGTATCCTTAAGGACACCTAACTGTGCTGCACCAAGCTATGTAATGAGCATGTACATTTTGAAGACTGTGCCCCTATTTTATTGCTCTCAGCTTCTTAAAGTTCATATCAGCCTAAATATTTTTAGAAACATCTGGAACTGTAATGAGTATACTATTGCTCCCAGGTACAGAAAAAGCCCCCTAAGTTCTGGCCACTTTTGCCCTGTGACAAGTTTTCTCCTTTCTCAGCCCAGAGAAGTACCTGAAGCTGAGGCAACGCCACATCGTAGGGAACATCTGTCAGAATATGTCTGTTCTATAGCTGTTGCACATTACTATTACCATTTTCTTACATAAACCATGCTTTATTTTAAGTATAGATGCAGTGCTACAATAAAGCAGAATAAACTCTAAATACTGTTTTTGTTGCTGCGCTATACCATGGATGTTTAACATCAGGATAATGATAATTTATTTGTTGGAATTTAGGTACTGCCTCATGCCTCACAATGTTCTGTTTCTTGTAAGTGAGAAAAAAATAATGAAACATTTTAACAGCTAGAACTAGCTTACTGTTTACAAAGTTTTTGAGCTCCAAATTCAGTTGTTAGTTTCACCATCTGTTTTCAGTCACACTTATTTTTTTTCTCTTCCTTCCTGTTTGTGTGTTAACTCTTGTTGCCTGTGCAGATAAAAAGTGTTATAACAATGTAATTTGCATATTTTGCATGTTATAGGTAAACTGTAAACTGGTGATGGATCTTAGAGTAAAAAGAAATTGGGTCTATATTATATACTTGAACTTTTATAACTTTGAATACCATATGATCGACACCATATGGTCAAAGTTATAAAACTTTGAATATATAAAACAAATAAAATAAAAGAACAAACCCTAAACTAAGGGTTGTAGGCAGGGGGTCAAGCCCCCCTTCACCCCCCACATCCCCGCACATTAAATATACCACTTCCGAGACCGCACTAAAATGCAGTAACCAGTTAGGTTACGTTTTTTTTTTTTTAACTGTTAGAAGTTTTATAATTTCGACTATATAATGTTGATCATATGGTATTCGAAGTTATTGAAGTTATAATTCTTTCATCTATATATAAATAAATTAAATTGGTCACTGGTGTGCCCAAAAAAAAAGGACTAACTTTTTTTTAAATAAACTTAGAATAAGCTTAGAAAGTAATAAAGGTTAAAGTTGTTATTGTGTGCTTGCTGCATGAAGGATATGAAATTCTAGTCAAATATCTGTCATTATTCTGTAGTTAAATGAATGATCACTTCACTGAAACCACAAATTTTTAAGAACAGACCAAAACGATGAAACAAAAATCTGGACATTCTGTGAAAATCTGGGCCATTGAGTGGTATGGTCCAGTACAGCGCAGAATGCCATTCTTGTTCGTTTTCCTGTTCGTTTTCAACAATGAAAATCAGTTATTTAGCATTACCTCAATAGTAACAATAAATGTAATGAATGAAAATGGCCTTTGTAAATAAACACTGCATTTTGGTCAAGTGCATTGTGGTACAACTGGGATGTGGGCTATGAAGCTCATCGGTGGCCAATAGGGGCTTCTTCACCAGATCTATAATCCTATGAACATATAACATTGCAACAAATTTTTGCAGTAGCTGTGATCATAGCACAACAGAGTTCTTCTAGGGAAAAATATGCATAAATAAATCAGTAACAATGATAATAATATACGTATTTCCTTCTGCAATCAGGATATGGCTGAGCAAGTGTGTTTCCCTGAGCTCCAATGATCATCATAATAACCTCTCAGAGAATATCTTACAGTGTCATTCAGTGTTGTCTCCCTGCAGTCATTAATAATGTTTTCTGTTGAGCCTTGCAAAGGTATATGACTTGATTTGCCACTGAAAGCCCATGTTCTTATTTCTGCAGAAGTGTTTTGCAAACCACCGAAGGAGATTAGCAATGGATATCTTGTGGCTGTTCAAAAACCAAAGTATCAAGCCCTTGAAATAATTTACTACCTGTGCAAGAAGGGGTTTTTCCTGGATGGTGTCAACAAAGTCATATGCCAAATCAATGGCAGCTGGTCAAACGTTCCTGCTTGCAGAGGTGAGAGAGAGGCTTCTTAAAACTGATAACTGATTTCAGTTGTTTGAATTGATTTTGAAATGCAGTGATGATTTTAAAGTAATCAGGTGACATAATTTTAAACTATCAGCAAGCTGCTAAATAGGTGATTTGCTGAAAATCACCAACAAGATTGTTAACAGGGAGATAATAACTGTATATCTTCCAGCTGATCATTTCAAAGAGATAAATAAAAGTTTTCATCAGTTTTTCATGAACAGCAATTAGATGGAGTCCATCTGTGATATTATTCTTCCATGTTTCCATTCTGTCTTTTTTTTTTGTGGCTATAGTTTATTACTGAGTGCACACTTACAGATGTAGCCAGGCATACACTTTGCATGCCATGGCTCATGTGATAATTAATTTATTTTGTCTAATAAAATGTGCTAAAATGCTGCCATATTAATCATAGTATACAGTTATATATTTTCTTAAAATGACATTGTTTTGTAAAGTCTTTACACAAGCCAAAGTGTTTTTATAGTTATTTTGCAGTACAGAAAAGGGATACCACCCAGAAACATGAACCATCACAAAACAGTGTACTACAACTTTGGGGGGGGGGGTTGGAAGCTTGTTTACATTCCTAGACAGCTTGACTACTCAACTGTCCATGCTCTTTTTCTGACTGTGAGCACACACACACACACACACACACACACATATATATATAGACTGTGAGCACACACACACACACACACACACACACACACACACACACACACACACACACACACACACACACACACACACACACACACACACACACACATATAGTGTCCACCACACACATAGACCAACTTATGCTGAGGTACTAAAAAGTGATCTTCACAAACTTCAAAGAACTCTTGAGCCTATAAACAGCAACACATATCCTCAGCAATCTCTAAAGCACTCGCCAAAATCAATGCTAAACACCACACATACACCTACACCCAGTGAAGCCGCAAGAGCAAAGCCCATGGGGCAAGCAAATACATTACCTAGAACTCTTATGATAGGGACTCCATTTAATGACTCACAATGTCCTACTCGTAAGACTGAACCAAGAGAAGATAGGGGTTAGTTGCTTGTCTGGAGTCAGGATCCACCAAGTTGCACACTCACTCAAGTCACTACACCACAGGTACCAGTTTGATTCTATTATAGTCCATGTGAGTATTAATGACCTGACACATACTTCCATGGACTACATGAAGATAGACATTGTTGATCTCTGAATGTGTGACTCAGGCAGGTATATGTCTTGCAGTGAGCAGCAATATTCTACCTCCACCAAGGATGATGCTGCAGTATGAATAAAAGATGATTGACTTCAATGATCAGCTTAGTTTCTGGTGTGTTTCCAGGGGGATTCAAAATTTGTGTTGCTTTGAAAAGGATGGCCTTCACCTATCTCCCCTAAGCTTCTGAATATTGGCTATCCACTCCCTCAGAGCTCTTTTTAGGCAATTCCAAAATAAGAAAACTACTGAAATAGCAAATACATCTTAAAGAAGTCTTAAGGTGTTACTGCTCAATGTTAAAAACCTAAACAAAAAACTCCACACCCAACAAGCTCTCCTCACTCTGGAGAATGTAGACATCTGTGCCATTACTGAGACATGGTTTAAATCCACAAAACGTACTCTTGCAATGCAAGATTTCAGTGCCTTCCACACATTTAGACCATCAGCTACACGGACAGGGACAAAATCTGGAGAAGTGTCAGTCTATATTAACAACAAGCATAATTCTAAGCTGGTTAAACAGGCTGATGCCCTAGAATTTGTCCATGTGCAAATCACCATAAACAAAGTCCCATACCATATCCTAGCAGGCTATAGGTCATCCTCTATGTTCCTAGAATCCCATAGTTTGCATATAGACTTACTGTAGACCCTCACAATTAAACCAAATACCCTATTCAGTGGAGACTTTAACTACCATTCTACAGACTGGGAAGCATACACTGCCTCATACTTGCAAGCACATTTCCTTAACTTTATTAACACAAATATCCTTGCTCAGATAGTGTGCACACCCACCAGAGGTTCAAACAAACTGGATCTGGTACTCACCAATATGGGAGAGCACTGCCCCCAGTGTCATGTCCTAATTGGTGAGCTCAGGCCACAAAGCTATCTCTTTTGAAATAAAAATCAACTTGGTAACCCCAGCAAACCCTGTACCGGTTGGGAACTCTTTTTCCAAGGCAAACGCATCCTATAAGTGATGATAGTTTGTTAAAATTCATTGCTCCTCACAACCCGAGTTCACAGCAACTTATTTTATTTTACATTTGTTAATCGGGTAGAGTCCGGCTGGGCAAGTAGCTTGATTTCAGTGGAGACCTGGGGAGATAAGCTCCATAACAATAATACAAAAATATTACAAAAATGTTTAAAAGATTTACAAACAATATACAAAAAAGTTTGACAGTTGCCACCAATCACACTTTACAAAAAGGTGAATGTAAAACAGAAGACATTACATTTCTTAAGCCTTATTACAGTCAGTAATATGAAACTCATTAAATATATAACTAAAAAAAAAAAAACACTGTGGCATTTTCATTTGGTAGTAGTATGCAAAATTGTTCATAGATACCAAGTACAGACATGTAAATGGCTATATAGAGGCTGTTGTACCTACTAGAAGTTAGTCCTTAAAACTCTAAAAACAAACTGCACTGCTGGAATCCTAACCATTCTAGGGTATATCCATCCACTCATCCACAACCTCCTTTTCCCATGTTTGCACATGGGGTCAGGGCGTCACTTCAATACTGACAATCATCTAGAGCCAAGGTAATGGAGTATATAGCAAAAGGAAAAAAAATCATGGCTAAAACCAGGAAGTGCAACTCCCATAATGATAGGAGCTCTCTAATTAAACTAAACAGAAAACCAATAGGACTAATTCAGTCCAACAAACCCAAGTATGAGGTCAAGATAGCCTCACAGGCTAAAGACAACCACAAGACCTTCTACAGTTATATCTAAAACCATAAATGCAGCACAAATCAATGTGCCAAACTCGTGGACAATGATGCCGCCTTCACTGAACAGAGCAACAAAGTGAATTTGTTGGCTGACAAATTTAGCTCAAATCCAATCCCTGCTCTCTCCCTGCCTCCTCCCATGAAACCCCTATTAGCATAACCACCCCCTCAATTATTAACAGGGAGCAGGTCCTGGTGGTGCTAACTAAGGCCAATATCCTGGGATGCTTCTTTTTTTTTTTTTTTTTATTAATTTCTCCAAGTCTTTTGGGTTTCTAAGACTATGATGGAAATGGACACTATTCCTAAGTCAAAGTATGATTAAAGTTCATGAAATTAGTATAGTTTCAATCTTTGATGGCAGATAGAAGTGCTGTTTGCAGCACCTGCAATGTGCTCAGTAATGACTCCTTCTGCAATTCGTATTGGGTTACATATCTAAATACAATTGTAGATTCTACTATTGGAAGCTGGGTATATTTCTCGCACATTGCTATCATTTCTGCCTGCAGATCCTGATATTTTATGACTTTGTGTCTCTCTGCACACAAGACATTGTAGACACTGGGTGTGGCAATTTCAATGATCAATGCTACTTTTGTCTTCTTTTCTTGGACCACTATATCTGGTTCTTTAGCATCTGTCTTTTGAACTGTTGGCAATGGGTGATCCCATGTGATCCCTCCTAAATAGCTTGAAACATGAACTATTAGGACCACTTGAGTCATATATATCATCTACAGCCTCAAAACAGGATTTGCACAATCAGAATGGAAGACTGCAATGGTTATCCTACTTCACAAGGGTGGACTATCAACTGACCCTAAAAACTACAGAGCCATTAGTCTGACTAGCCTAATATGCCAATCTGTGGAACAAATTATCTTGGAATTAATAACAAACACAGACACTGGATCCAACCCAGTTTGGCTTTGTCATGGGAGGGTTATGCCTACTGAACCTGGTGGACTTCTTTGAGAAGGTCACCAAAGCAATGGGTGATGGGAAAATGGCACATACCACTTATCTGGACCTGGCTATGCCTTTCAGTATAATACTCCATTCAGGTAGAGCTGATAAACTCACAAATTGGACCTATACCCCTATATAACTAACTGGATTACCAGCTGGCTGACAGACCGGACCCAGAAAGTCAGGATTGGTGAGACCATATCCACTAAGAGACTGATCACCAGCTGGGAACCACAGGGCTCCATGCTGGGACTCCCCCTATTTGGCATCTGCTTTTCAGAGGTAAAGGCTAAAATCAATGGCCTTTGGCTGACCAAGTTCACAGATGACTGCAAATTCAGAGCTATAAAATATTCACCCCATGACACAAAAATCTTACAAGAGGATCTAACACAGAAAGATGACCAGTGTCAAAGTTACAAATTAAAACTCAATGGCAAGATAGAATGTTTTTTGGGAAAACTATGACTGAGGCTAATTACTCCATAGATAATACACCCCTAAGAGATGATCCAGTAGTCAGGGGATCTGGAAACATAGAATATAATCTGGTCTTTGGCTAACTTCTGGCCAAGAGAGTAAGAAAATCATTCTATGTTTCCCAACTGATAAGTAAGGACATGGCATCCAGGTCCAAGGAAGTCATAATGCTACTTCTTTCATTCCTTAACAGACCTATCATTGAGTATAAGTCCCCTGTGACATGTACCCGATCAGACATATGTAACATTTGGAATGCCCACAAAGGTTTCATACCAGTAGAATCTAGGGTATAAACACATTGTCCTATATGGATTGCATTGAAACCTTATCTCTGTACTTGGTCTTCTACAGGTTACTGAGAGGAGATCTATGCCTGGCATACAAGGCATCCTTGGATTGCACATCCACAAAACGAACAACATCAGAAACACTAGATCCAAGGATTTAAATTTTACTTGTGAGATAAACAAGACATATTGGTGAGACAGATATGTGTCTCAGAGGATCACCTTGCACTGAAGCAGGCTCTCCATCCATGTGAAGCAGAGTCCATCCTCAACCCTATTTAGGTATAACCTTGACTAATGGATAGGAAATCAGAAATTCACCCCTGAGTCTGCCCCCCATATCTCTAATAGACAGAGGCAGATAGTAATGCTCAAATTACCATACCCCCCCCCACATAGCCTCTAGAAACTTCCAGCTAAAATACGAACACCTAATAAACACTGGTGGTCATCAGTTCAGTATGTACTATGAAAGTATGAACCTATATCCATCTACAATATAGAAAGATAAAAATATGTTTGCATCAGAGATACGCAACAATGTCAAATTTTTCTGTTTCTTTTCTGTAGCTTTTCTTTTGTCTTTCTTCTCCATTCCTTTATCATACTGTTCTTTACTTTGTACAAACATGAATGTGTTTTTTTTTTTTACTTGTGTATTATTTTCACTTCTCACTTTGTATTCCATTTCAACAAACAGCATGTTCTCTGCTTTGTTTACATATCTATTTTTTTTAAATATCCTGCAGATCGTTGCAAGATCCCAGTGGAAAGAAGTCGGGTATTGTACAAAGGAAAAAAGCTGTGGGTCAGTGAGATTCCTGATGGCCTAGTGCGTCATGGTGAAGAAGTGTCCTTCTACTGTCGCAGTAAAGATGAGACATGCAGCTACACGGAGTTTTCTGTGTGCTTCGATGGTGTGTTGCCTCCACCTTCCTGTTACAAAGGTATAGAGTGAGTCAAATATCTTTGAGAACATAACAGCTAGCAAATGGAATTGGACGTCTTTCCCACCAAGAAAAAAAAAGAAATAAAGAAATATTGGCACACCTAAATGTGGCCTTTCATGATCATCTCACATTTTCTAAGAGTTTTACAATAATGTAGAGTTTTAAGACTCCATCTAGAAATTACTAGTGATAGCTGCCTTTGACATAATGAGACAATGGGGTGGACATTAAAATCCTATATAATCATTCTATAACACTGAAATGTACTATATTTGAGGAAGATGCCTAACTATTGTTGGTGTATTTCACTGAATAAGTAACAAGTGCCTTTTTATCTTCTTTTGTGTGTGTTTGTGTGACTTCCTGCACTATAAACCCATTTTTTCGACTCCTCCTCATTAGACTCACACTCTGGAGACAGTACTGGACAGGGAGTTCATATAATAACCAATTAACCCAATGCATTCAGAGATTTTTTTTTTAATTTTTCTCCAACATACATGCATGCTTACACACACTCTCATACACACACACACACACACACACACACACACACACACACACACACACACACACACACACACACATGAACAAACACTTGCACATGTGCGTGCATGTATACACACACACATACACACAAATACACACATACACATTTGTACATGTGCGTGTGTATACACACACAGACACACACACACACACACACACACACACACACACACACACACACACACACACACATGCAGGGCTAGACGCAGCACTACGTGACTTAGGTAGCTGCTTTGGTCGTTGTGCTGGATGGGAAGCTCAACCATCAGCATTAAAAAAAAAAAAAGTTTTCCTACCACATTTTAAAAATGCAACAACACTGTTGCTTTCCGGTTCGGTGTCTGAGCACAGATCCAGTACTGTTGGCTTAAGATTTCCTGATATGCAGCTCTCTTTCATTGGCAGATGTTAAACCAAATAACACTGGAGGCATGACTTTTATAAAAATATAGATTTATTGCCATATTGTCCCAAGTAAAAAGAAAACAAAAATTATAGCCTACTTACTTTACAGATCAGTACAAAATACTCAATTCCTTAGTTTGTTTTTTATGCTAGATTTACAATTTATACAGTCCTTCTGGGATGCAGTTTGTTTATAAAACAATGTAAAAGGCTGCAGGCCTCTCCTAGGCTTTGTTTCCACCTCTGTGAGCAGGTACCTCCACAAGGTACAGACCATAGGTTAGCCAGCTCCACCTTCCAGGTATTTCCTGCAAGTGATTCTCCAGGTGAGCAACCAACTTCCCACTTCTTTCAAGAGGCCTCCTTATATACAACTTTGATTGTTAATTACAACTCTGTTATCTAGCTAACTGTTGTGAAAATATTCCCACAGCCCATACAGGAATAGACTTAAATGAACATTACACATTTCTATAGGTAGATTACACATTCTCCAGGCAAAACATTACTACATATCTCTCATGTCGCAGAACATGAGCTATGCCATCAAATCCCTCATAAGCAAAGCAAAAAAAATTCCAAATGCAGCAAAAATCTGTCAATATAAGCTCACTCAACTGAAGAGTATAGCAAATATAAAATTCATGTAATGGACAAGAACAAAAAAAAGAATCCATAGTAGCATTTCTGTTGGTGGGTACACCTCCTGCACCTGAAATTCCCTGTCTTATATACACTACCCCCCACTGTAAGACAACTTGGGGTAAGTCAGCACATCTGTGAGCTAGGCTCCTTACTGGCAGTACAATTAGTTTTTGATCTAAATGTTAAAATTCATGCCTTAAGGCAGAAGCACATCACATCCCAGGTGTAGAATTAAACAGTAAATGTCAAAGTCTATTTACCTTTCTAATGAGTATGTTTTATAACAGTGTAACTAAAGTGTAATTGCTGTTTTATGGGGGTTTGTTGGGGTTAAGGGGGGCACAGTGGCATACAGGGTAGTGTTGTCACTTCAAAGCAAGTGGTTCTTCAATTAAATTCTCGATTGGTGTGTTTTCTGTGTGGAGTCTGCATGTCCTCCCCATGTTTGTGTGGGTTTTCTCTCGGTGCTCTGGTTTCCTCCCACACTCCAAAGACATGCAGTAAGTGGACTGAACACTTTAAATAGCTATAGAATTGTGTGTGTGTGTGTGTGTGTGTGTGTGTGTGTGTGTGTGTGTGTGTGTGTGTGTGTGTGTGTGTGTGTGTGTGTGTGTGTGTGATATGAGTACAGAGCCAACTACATTATCCCATAAAAAGGAAAGAATTTGTTATAGAAAGAGCATCAAGGGCCATTGTTCTCTGTTGTTGCCCCTAATGACAGTCAGTAGCATAACAGGCAGTAGAGAGAGAATAGGGTTAATTAATGATAGCACATGGCATGTATGCTGTTTTGTGAAGGACTTCAGCTTATTTTTGTCACAGGTGCCATTGTGATTGATTGTGGAACAACTCAGTAAGGGTGATTTCTCCTTAAATGAACTGCTGTGCAATCGCTGACTTAGTGTATATGATCTTAAAAAGATGCTTCTCTTGCTGAAAAAAACACTTATTTTATGTGTTTTCATGGATCAGAAATTGATGTATATTTTTCAATGCATCAGATCCTGAAGAATGTTTATATAGATAGTGTGTCAGACTCTCTTATAAATAAAGGAGCAATAGTTCCCCCCAGCAAATGCATATGGGGCTAAACCAGAATGACTCAGACAAAACAAAGTACCGTCTTAAAAAAAAAATGGCAAACATCCCCTAATAAAAAAATCATGGGAGATATGGAAATGACCCTTAATGATACACAAGTGAGCCAGCACACTAGTTTTTTTTTTTTCAAAACAAGTTTATTGTTTTAACATATAAGAGAAATATCATAACAATTTTATACAAGTAATTAAAAATAGGTATTATTATAATATTCAACAAAACAACTAAAGTATTTACAAAGACATCCACTACAATCAGATCAATTAATTAAACTAAAATATCATGCTATTGAAATTAAAATGTTTTTAACAAATTTTGTAAATTATCCCATACAATAAAATAAGATGTTTTTCTGTTTGTTCTAGTCCTAATTGTGTTTATTTCCATATGGCACACTATATTCATAACATTTTTAAATTCATTGAACGAAGGAGGTGTATCTGAAATCCAATTTCTAGTTATTATTTTCCTAGCCACTGCTAGAATAGACCATAACAAGGGAAGCTTAACCTTTTAACACTTTGAGGTACAGGTGTGTTGAATAATATAAGAGATTTAGAAATAATGAAATTATCTGTAAAAAGAGCCTGCAAAAATTCATTAATTGAGTTCCAGTATTCTTTCAATTTTATACAGTCATAAAACATATGAGCCCAGTCAGCATTAATTTCTACATTACATCTCTTACATAGATTATCTTTATTATTTATTTTATTCATCATCAAAGGTGTATAAAAAGATCTATGTAAAAATTTCCATGTATAAAGTCTCCAGACAATGGAAGACGTAGTTCTATAAGCAGATTCCAATATATATTGTTTATCTTGTTGATTTGGTGGGTCCCCATTAATAGAAGTGAAATAATTCCAGTATGAATCTACACTGTAAAAGTTTCTTGTCTGATAACTTTATGTATGTATGAAAGTTTACCTTTATCAGAAACTTTATGTTGTAAATTTAATATCAAGTAATCAATCAGTGTTGGAATAGATTCTTTAACAGTTATAGACATTAAATCTATTTTATTAATGAGATGTTGTCTAAAGGTCTGAACCTCTAACCAGCAAGTTTCTCTTAGATCAAATTCTTGTTTTAAGAAATCTAGATTTTTAACTTTATTATCAGATATCAACTGATACCAGTACTTTAGATCATTATCTATAGCTAAATGAGTTCCTTCAGAAGTAGATGACAAAAGCATATCCTGAGTATACATTATAGGAAATACAATAAAATTCCATTCCCTGTACTTAGGGTGCATGAATATAAAGTTACGATAACTAATAATAATATTTAATGGGTAACAAACCATATGTTTAGGTGTAATAGGTGAAGTACAAAATTCCTTTAGTAACCATAACATGGAGTTATTTACAATCATATTTTTATGTGTTAAGGAGATTTTCATGAAGTGTATACTAATTAGCTCCCAATAATCTTTCCATTTTGTGACATATGACTGATCTATTAATAAAGTAATAACTTTTACAATAGAAGAGATAGTATATAAATTAAAGTCTGGAAAAGAAATACCCCTTGAGACCAGCTATTAGTATGTTTCTTTAATGCAATCCTAGGTCTATTAGGTGCCCATAAGAAATTTAACATTAGTGTGTTCAGTTTCTTGATAATTATTTTTGTAGGTGGAAGTATTATTGATTGTATAAAGTATTATTATCATTTTAATAATTGTAAGTCTCTCCTCCATAGTAAAAAACATATAATTCCAGGTATTAAAAAGATTTTGTATATTAAGAAAACAGGTATTATAATTATTATATATAATAGATTTAATATCTTTAGATAGTATTATACCTAAATAAGTTATCTGACCTGAATTGGGTACATATTTAGTAAAATCACTAATGAGAATATTTTTTCGTGTATATATAGGTAGTATTTTAGTTTTTTCTTCATTGAATATTAAACCAGAAATACTTTTAAAATTCATCATGTTATCAAATAGAGACTGTATAGAAGAATTAGATCCTGATGATGTAATTAGAACATCATCTGCAAAAGTTGAATTTTGGATGTTGTATTTTCATCTATTTCAAAACCCTCTATGTCAGTACTGTTTCTGATCAAATTAGCCCAAGGCTCAATTACTAAAGTGAATAATAGTGGAGAAAGTGGACATCCTTGTTTTGTACCTTTAAGAATGGGTATTTTTTGTGAAACATATGTTCCTACCTTAATATAAGCCAACGTTCCTTTGTATAAATGTTCAATTAGATTTACAAATGCATCCGA
>NC_056726.1:1169896697-1170066697 GCF_019279795.1 Protopterus annectens
AGGTATGTTTTAAACTGTGCTTTTTAAGCTCCCTTATTAGTGGCAGAAAAACTTTTCTTTTAGCTAATACCATGGAAGAATAGTCATTGTCAAAACGCACAGTTGTTTCATTAATCTTAACAGGAGCTTTAGCCCAAGCAGATTTAAGAACCATCTCTTTATCAAAAGATGATAGAAATCTAACTATAACTGATCTAGGATAGTTTTTGTTAGAGTTAGTATTAGCTATAGATCTATGTGCTCTTCGATACCAAAAGAGAATGCTTCTGGTAAATCTAAAGTTTTAGGGAGCCATGTTGTTAAAAAGAAGTAATATTGTTACCTTCAATATTTTCTGGCAGTCCAAAAATCCTAATGTTATTGCGCCTAGATCTATTTTCCAGGTCATCCAGCTTTGTTTGTAAATGTGTATTTTGTTTCAGCAGAAACTCAATGTTGATTTCCTCTTCTTGTATTCTATTTTCCATGTCATTCACAGCTTCTTCTATGCCTGTCATCTGGATCTTCTGTTGTTGCAGGTCCATATGTAACAAGTCTATTTGTTTTGTAGGTGTTCTATGAAAGTGTCTATTTTAGTATCCATTTTATCCATCTTAGCAGTAAGTTGCTGGACTATGATTATCAGAGACTGAAGTTCTTTCTTGATGCTGGAGTCTTGAGAATTTGTCTTACTGGAACTCATTTCAGACTGATAAACTGACAGGAAAATTTCCAAAGTAATTTCTGACAGGAATATTATTAAGATTTCCTTTCTTTTTTAGATATAGTTCAAGAACTATATAAAACAAACATATTTAGAAAGAAAATTACTTCAAAAATTATTTTTTTAAGTAATTAATTCCTGTCAATGTAATGAAATTGGTGGAGCTGAAGAAATCTGCTGCTATCCTGTGTTCATCCTTGGCCACGCCCCAGCACACTAGTTTTGAATACAGAATGGCCTACAAGTTTTTATTCTGATTTGTCTGCTGTCTGTATATCATTTGTGCACCACAACCATGTTATGGTTTGTGAAGTGACATGACAACACAATCACTGCTTGCAGATATTGTATTAACTCCCTCTGTCCTGCATCCATATAATTTGTTTTTGGATATGACAGCTTTATTTTCTTTGTCTGCGCTGGCTACCATAAACTCCTGAATAACCTGAGCACTTTTCATAGCAGGAATCAATACATTAGTCTTCTGACTGTGAGTATTTCCTTCGGGATGAGTGAATGTTTCCATGTTACTTTCTTTTTCTAACTGAAGAGGTTTACATAGGTTCTGAGCTTGAGGTGCTAATGAGGCAGTGCCTTTCTTGATAGCTGTTCTGGGTAACTAGTGTTAGCAGCCAGATTATCACCACTGTTAGGGCTGCTTAATTGCTTTAAACCACTAGTCCTCTTGGATCTGTTTTTTTTTTTCTTTTTGAGACAACTTTATATCATTCAGGGAAAGGAGGACATGGTTAGGCATCAAACATTATACCCAACATAGTTAAATAGCATAGGAAAGTGGGTAAGCCATTCTTAAAGCACAGATGTTTTACTTCAGAGGTCATCCTTTCCTTTAATGTAGCATAAGCAAAGTCCTGATAGATATGTATCTCTAATCCTGCTAAAAGAAAGGCATTCTAGCTGTAGATTTATAAATTTGTTATACACTCTCAATTAGTACTGAGCAGGACTTGTGGTAACACCAAACATTTGTTTAAATACTTTTGAAAAACTAACTGTATTACATTTTCTGAGTTTCTTATACCCATGAAATGTTGAGATAGTTTCATTTTTGCCTTTCATTCTAAATCTTTCACTCTCTGTCTCTCTCTCTCTCTCTCTCTCTGTTAGAACTGAGACCCTTCTGTAGGGATTTTTCAGCCTTCTAACACTCCTACAACATTTTGTCTTTCAGCTTAAGGCAGACTCTGAAAGGCTACTTCTTACAGACCAGGCTTCTACATCTTGTTGCCGACTCTGAAAATTGGAACATTGTTCCATAGTGTTGTTTAACACACTTGTAATCATAGATGCCAAATAATTAGTCTTTTGTTCCATACTGTTGTACATGTAGCCGTCTAGTCCACACACCTCAAACTTCTCTACCATTTGGTGAACAGTCCAGTTCCAATAATTCACCATTACAAAGTGCCGAACCAGTTCCCTGTGCAGAACTTGTGTCGTATCACTTTAGGTTGCTTAGAATAACAGCAGTATTAGTTATGCAGAGATTTTGTTAAATGAACGTATATTGAGACAAGCAGAACAGGGTATGAAGGCTGCTGAGTCCACATGGGTGGGGCAACAGGACTAAAGAAGGACAGGCTTTTCTAGACTTCTGTCTGGCAAAAGGCTTGATAGTGGACAACACATGTTTCAACCAGAAGGATGATCACAAGATCACATACAAGAGTGGGAAACATGCAACTCCGGTATACTTCCTACTAGTAAGGAAATGGCACAGGTGTAGAATCAATGATTGCAAGGTCATCCCAGTGAAATAGTTGGCTCACAGCATAAATCAATAGTTGCCACAATCAGCTGCAAGCAGTGGAAAGAGAAGGCTCTAAGGTCAACAGAGACCAAGCTGAAGACCTGGAAATTAAATTGAGAAAAATCATAAGAGTTCAAGGAAATACTCAGGGCTCTCACACCTCAGGAAGAAGATGAAAGAGGTGGAGTTGAGAAGAAGGGCAAAGCTTCAAAATAGCATGTATAAGGACTATAGAATAGATATATAGTCATAATAGCATGTATAAGGACTACAGAATAGATATATAGTCAAAATAGCATGTATAAGGACTACAGAATAGATATATAGTCAAAATAGCATGTATAAGGACTACAGAATAGATATATAGTCAAAATAGCATGTATAAAGACTATAGAATAGATATATAGTCAAAATAGCATGTATAAGGACTATAGAATAGATATATAGTCAAGCAAAGTATGGAAATAAGGTACATAAGGAGGGCCAGTGGTGGAATGTAGAAGCCCAGGAAGTCATCAAAAGAAGGAAAGACTGCAGGAAAAAGTGAGAGATAGAAAAGACAGAGAAGGCTAAGAAGGAATATTGGTTGACTAACAAAGAGGCTAAGAGAGCAGTTGCAGTAGTGAAGAATAAGGGATCAGAGGCACTCTACCAGCTTCTGGAAAGTGATTTGGTAGATGACACAAAGAAACTATCAGGTTGCAAGGCAAAGACAGAAAACTAAAGAAGATAGTCAGACACCCTTCATAAGGGATGCCACTGCAAACCTGCTTACCAGTCTGCAGGACATCAAAGGCAGATGGAAGGGGTGCTTCCAGTAGCTTCTGAATGAAGAAAACCCCACAGAAGCTGTACTGCCCCAGACACAGCCTGTGGTAAAAGAAGAAGGAAGCCTATCTAAGAAGAAAAAAAAGAACATCACTAAGGATAATGAAGTCAGAGAAACAGCAGGCTAAGAAGAGGCCTCAGCAGATATGCTTGAGATATTGATTGAGTTATGAGAGAAATGGCTCTTGAGGGTACTCATATCGGTATGGAGAGAAAGGTGTATCCCAGATGACTGGACAATAGGTATAGTAGTCCCAGTGTACAAACACAAAGGGGGCATTTACAACTGTGGATTACAGAGGTATCAAACTCCTGTCACATTTTGGAGAGGATGACTGATAAATGAATGCACAGGTTAGTATAAAGTAAGATGGGGGATGAGCAATTTAGATTCAGATCAGGATGTAGCACAACTAACTTGACGTTTGTAGTGAGATAGATAACTGAGAAGAAGCTGGAGATGAGGAAAAAGTCCAATTTGGCATACCTAGACTTGGAGACAGCATATGACAAGGTCCCAAGAAAGGCAATGGTTCAAAATCCCAGACAAATTGTTAGAATTAGTGCATTATATACACAAGGATAGAATGACACAAGTATGAACAATGTTTAGACTCATGGAAGGGTTCCCAGATGGAGTAAGTGGGTATCAGGATTCAGCTCTGAGCCCACTGCTGTTTGTACTGGTATTTAATTACATTAGAACACAGGTCGGAGGGGACAGTTCAAGAAAGTTGCAATCTGCAGATAAGGTGACATTACATGCAGACTATGAAGAAGAGCTTCAGCAAAGGATAGGAGAATGGAATGCAAAACTGGAGACACTTGGGAAGAAACTGACTACAGATAATACAGTTGTAATGGCAGCAAATGGTGAAAATCAGAGGAAGTGGAGACCTGAGATAGAAGGGAAAATAGTAGACCAAGTTAATAGCTTGAAGTACCTGGGAGGGGTGGTTAAGGAGAAGGGAAGTCTGAATGAGGAGGTCAAAGCTAGAATTAGAGGAGCTACAGCCAACTGGCACATTGTGTCATGGGTAGTGTTTAACAGAAAAAATGTCAAGGAAACTGAAAAGTAAAGTATACAAAACAATGGTGTGACCAGTACTACTGCATGGTACAGGAGCCTGGGCAGTGAAGACAGAACAGTTGTGGAAGCTAACGGTGATAGAGATGAAGTGCTTGAGATGCAGGATGTGCACTGTGGGACAGATGAAGACATGAGAACATCAAAGAAGAAGCCCAAGTAGCTTAAATTGCAGAGAAGGTCAGGAAGAGCAGATTGCAGTGGTTTGGGCACTTGTGCAGGAAAGAAGACAATCTGGTGAAGAAGGCTTGGGAGAGACAGGAAGAAGTCAAGAGAAAACAAAGGCATCCAGCAAATAGATGTCTAGATTGTGTGAGAGATGATCTCCAACAATCAGGCATGATTGTCAAAGAAGATAGGAGAGTGACATTGAATTGAAGGAGCGAGAGAGAGAGAGAGAGAGAGAGAGATAGTAACAACTGAAGCAACACCCTGACCCCACATAGAAAATGGGAAAAAGGAGCTGATGATGATGATGGTGGTGATGATGATTTAGAGAAGATCTTGAAAGATATGTACTGAAGCTGCTATCATCTTTGTCCTCTGACTACACCCCTGCTTTATTATCCTTTTTTATGTTTTTAAAATTGAATTTCATATACTCAGTAGAGTGTTTTTTCCCTAACTGACACTGGCTATACATCCCTATTCTTTTATGTAACACCCTTCAACGTTTTATGTAACATATGGTCACCATTTGTCTGTCTTTGATGAGTAAACCTACCATTTACAGAGGCACTTTTAAGCAAGATGGAAGTTTAGGCACAGATATCAAAGCAAAGTCCAAGGAAAATTAGAAAAATTTAGTAAATCAAGAAAGCAAGATGGGTGAACAAACAGGAAGACAGGATCAAATGGCTCATTCAAAGATTTCCCAAAATAGGAGCAGAATTGCATATTTCTCTAGAGCTGGTGGGGAGGGTAATGAAAATCTAATAACAATTAAGAGCATCATTGGAGGCTAACACAAAAGAAGAGAAGCTGAAATAGCACATCCAGAATCTGGAAGATGACAAAATTGCAATTAAAGTTCAAATTCAGGAGCAAAGTAAAAAAAAAAAAAAAAAATCACACAGGTGGAAAAGCTGGTAAAATGGCAAAATCACAAAGAGGATGACTTGGAAACAGATGCAGATGAAGCAATATCCAGATCTTAGGAATCCATGAAAAGGTGTCTGAACTGGAACTGGAAAAGCTAGTTCTGCAGTTGCTGCAAGAAAGAGTCAACATGACAACTTTGTAAGAGCTCTCACCAGAAAGAAGCCACAGGGTTGGAAAGAGAAGTCAGACAAAAGAACACCTTCACAGATGTAATAGTCTTTAATATTCATTTAGAGCAAAAATTCATACAAGCCCAAGATTAAAAGAGAATTCCTTACAGTGAAATGTTTATTAAAATTGTTGGACAATAAACAATTTTTTGATCATATAAACAAATACTGCAGCCAGAGTCAATGATTATAGGTAAAACATTCAAATTAACTGCAAGAGATGAAATGCATGTTTAATATTCAGAGTACAGAGGGAGGAGGAACCAGGAGACAGGAGGAGGAAGCAGGGCACAGAAGGAGAATGTGTGATAAAGAGACATGTGAAGGAAGGAAGACATGCATGAAACTGAGGGTCTATATTATATCATCGAATGCTTAAAAAAGCAAACAATGAATAATCAACCCCATGTAAGTGAAAGCTTACAATCTCAGAAGCTCAGAACATGGAAAAAAATCGCTGTTCTAAAAAATAAATAAATAAATAAAAACCTTAAAAGAATACATAAAGTAGGGGGCTTTGCCCCCACACCCCCCAATGTGGGGGGGATGTGCCCCCCACACACCCCCTACTTAAATATACCAACTCCGAGATCACACTGCAGTGCCAAAAATGGCAAAGTAACAGAAGCGACCAAGCAAATTCTTTCCCTGAGAAAGAATTTGCTTAAAACCTGCTTCGCTATTTTGCCTTTTCATTGTTTTAAGTTCGACCAAGGTCTTCGCTCATCTAATAGGAACCCAAAACAGAAGATAGCAAAAATAGTTGAATTGAAGGGGGGCCAAAAGAACAGGGGAAAACCACACAACTGAAAAAAATGAGAAAAGAAAGTGCAGTTTTGTACCTACCATAAATGTAGATGTTCGAGTGTCTTCACTGCTGCAGTCATTACACTTGGGTTATCCTGCCGTCGGCCTGAGTAGCAAGTGACATCATTTTCTTCAGTTTTTCTTGCCCCAGATGTCAGGTGCCCTCAAAAATGGTAGGCAATACATATTGCTAATAAAACATACCAAAAAGGTAAAAATAAAGCCTTCAGTAACCAGCAAATACACCACATAGGTAGTATAGGTTAGTCCCAGGTAAGAAAGAGGGGCTGGTGGGTGGGTAACCTGGACTACAGCAGTGAAGACACTCAAACATCTACATTTATGGTAGGTACAAAACTGTGCTATGTTCATTGTGTTTCACTGCTGCAGTCATTACACTTGGGTAGAATCCCAAAGCTGAGTTTGGGTGGCTGGCTCTATAGAGGATTTGGTGTGGCTATGAGGCCCTGCAGCACTGCAGTGGCAAAGCCAGCTCTGGATCTAGAATAAAGAGGCAAATGGTAATGCTTGGTAAAGGTGTGCACTGAACGCCAAGTTGCAGCTTCCAAGATATCTTTGGTAGGTACTCCTCTAAGGTAGGCAGTAGAAGTGGCAGTTACCCTGGTGGAATGTGGTCTAATATTACTAGGTACAGGTTTCCCATGTTGTGTGTAGCAGAACCGGATACAGTGTCCTATCCACTTTGAAATGGTCTGCTTTGAAATAGCCTTTCCCTGTGATCCTGCAGCATATGATACAAACAATTGTTCAGATTTTCTGAAAGCTTTTGTTTTGTCCAAGTAGAAGCTCAATTGCCTGTGTTTGTCCAAGGAATGTAGAAGTCTCTCCCCTTTATTCTGGGGATTTGGCTAAAATGTTGGCAAGTGACTAGTTTGGTTTAGAGTCACACTGGATACCACCTTAGGCATAAAGGTAGGGTTTGTTCTTAAAGAAACCCTGTCTTGGTGGAAAATGATAAAAGGCTCCACTGCCATTAGTGCCTGCAGTTCTGAGACTCTTCGTGCTGAGGTTATTGCCAGAAGCAGAGCAGTTTTCCATGATATATATTTTAACTGCTGAATTGGCTGGTTCAAAAGGAGGCAAAGTGAGCTTTTCCAAAATGAAATTGAGGTCCCAAGTTGGTGTTGGTGCTCTTCGGGGCGGTCTTATGTTTTTAGCTCCTCTGAGGTACTGTATTAGCAATGGGTGAGAGAAAATAGGAGGATCTGTCTTGTAATGAGACGAGATGGCAGAAGCGTGAATCTTAATGGATGAGAAGGATAGTCCTTTGTCCAGCATCTCAGTCAAGTATTGTAGTATCTGAGGAATGTTAGGGACCAGAGGATCAAGGTTTTGAGCCTGGTTCCAGGCACAGAATCTCTTCCACTTGTCTGAATAAGATTTCCTGGTGCTAGGCCTCCTGGCCTCCAAAATGACATCCATAACAGCTTTAGAGAGAGAAGTAGTGTGTTTGGCTAATGAATCTGCCATGCAGCCAGGTTTAAGGTTTTCAGCTGACTGTGCAGAATCTGATTGATTTACTGAGTCAGAAGGTGTGGAATTTGAGGCAAAATCCAAGGTGGGCCTTGAGCTAAGTTCTTTAAGATTGGGTACCAATGCTGGTGTGGCCAGTCTGGAGCAATCAGAATCATCAGTGGTTTTTCTTGTCTGGCTTTTAGGAGTACCCTTGTAAGGAGAGGCAGAGGTGGGAAGGCATAAACATGTAGGCTTTTCCAGCTGAACGAAAGAGCATCTACTTTCCATGCTTGTGTGTAATAAGTCCTTGTGCAGAATTTTTGTAGTTGGTAATTCAGTGGTGAGGCAAAAATATCTATGTCCGGGCACCCCCATTTTTGCATTATCATGCTGAAGATGTGTGGATTTCATTTCCACTCGTGAGGATCCATGATGTTTCTGCTTAAGTCGTCTGCCAGAGTGTTTTTCTTTCCTGGCAGGAATTGTGCTTGCAGATGGACTTGATAGGTTAGAGCTGTGTTCCACGAGGTCATGGCTTGTCTGCATGGGGGTAAGACTGAGTGCCCTCTTGTTTGTTTATGTACCACATTACAGTGGTGTTGTCTGTCTTTAATAGTAATTGTCCTGGATGCAGAAGATTCTTGAAAGCTGTAAGGGCATTTTGTACAGCCAACATCTCTTTTTGATTTATGTGAAGATGCATTTGGTCTGTGGTCCATTTGCCCTGAATAGATTTTCCTGCCATGTGTGCTCCCCAGGCATAATCCGAGGCATCTGTTGTTAAAGTCTGCCTGGCTGTGGGAAGAGTGAAATGATGACCCTTGTTGAGGTGACATGCCTGTGCCCACCATCTAAACTCCTGTTGTAGGCAGGGAATTATTGGTATTACTGTCTCCAAGCTGTGAGAATGTTGAGACCAAACACTTTTTAGGTACCATTGTAATTTCCTCATATGCAGTCTTGCATATGGAATTAGTAGTATGCAGGACACCATGAAGCCCAAGGCCTGCAGAATTTTTCTTGCAGGGAGTTGGGACTTTGTTGCCATCAATGAAAATACTGAGTCAGTTGTCCTTCTTTGTCTGGCTTGAGATAAGCCATTTGGTCCGTTGTATTTAAGCTGGCACCCAGGAATTTTATCTCTTGTGAGGGCACTAGTTTTTATTTATTTTCGTTTACTGTGTACCCTAGGCAACTTAACAATCTTTTTATGAACACCAGATGCTGTAGAAGAATGTCCTTGCTCTCTGCTTGTATCAGGCAGTCGTCCAGATATGGATATATTTGGATTCCTTTTTGTCTGAAAAATGCAATTACTGGTGCTAGGCACTTGGTAAAGACCCTGGGCACAGTATATAAGCCAAAGGGCAGTGCAGAGAATTGGTAGTGCATTGAACCAGCTATGAATCTGAGGTATCTTCTGCAATTTTGTCTGATAGGGATATGCAGGTATGCCTCTTTGAGGTCCAAAGTAACAAGCCAAGCTTTCTTGCCCAACATGGGAAAGAGCTGTTGTAGTGTCAGCATTTTGAATTTTGGAACATCCAGGTAAGTATTTAGAATGGAAAGGTCCAGAATGGGTCTCCAGGCTTTGTCCTTTCTGGGTACCAGGAAGAGTCTTGAGTAAAATCCTTGTCCTTTTTCCTGATGCGGTACTTTTTGAATAGCTCCCATGTCCATGAGAGCTGTAATTTGTTTTTGTGCCTCTGCCCATTGATTTTGTGGCAGGTCTGGCATTCCTTTTAGCCTTGGAAAAGTGTGAAAGTGGAACCTGTAACCTTGAGACACAATATTCAGCACCCATTTGTCTTGGGTGATTGCTTGCCAATTTTAAGAAAAAAGTGCTAGTTTCCCCCCTAAGGGAGCTGCCAAAAGGGAAGAGTTTGGCATTGGAAGGGGGAAGTCATTGGGACTGTTTCCTGTAAGGTTGTGACTTGTCCTCACCTCCTTTTGGGTTTGAAGCACCCCACTGTCATGGTCTGTAAGATCCTTGTGGCTGAGATCTGCCTCTTGGGCATCTGTATCTGCCTCTTTGTGGCCTGTCTGACACTGGAAAGGACCAATTCTTTGTAGGCCAATTTCTGCTAAATCGTGGTGGCTGTACCTGTAAGAAATCCTTCACTGTTTGCATAGATTTTGCCTTATCCTCCATTTTCTTTAATACCTCTTCTGCCTTAATACCAAATAAATTATCTTGCTGCAAAGGAGCATCCAATAATTTTGCCTTAACATGATCTGGTAAACTTTGTTCTTTTAACTAAGCATGCCTTCGAATCACAGATCCTGTAACTGTTGCTCTACAAGAAGCTTCTGATGAATCAAAACTACATTGCAAAGTATGCTTTCCCACTTGTTCAGCTGCATGCAATAAATCCTGCATTTCCTTATAGTCAGGTTGTTCTGCATTTGTACTCATGTTCTGTTTTAATTGAGACAGTAAGTACTGTTGATATTTAAGCATGTGAAACTGGCAATTTAGAGCCCTCACTGCTAAAGTTGCAGAGGTGTAAACTTTCTTTCCCCATCTGTCTAATGCTCTAGAGTCCCTATCCGAGGGAACTGGATTCTTAGCTGTGGAAGCCTTAACCCTTTTGGGACCCTGGGAAATAGTTTCTGGGTCAGCAACAGGGATTTTATGAAGAAATTTGTGAGAGTCAGGGACTTTGTAGTACCTGTCTGGCTTGACTGGAGCTGGGGGTAAAGAATCAGGATTTAAACTAGATTCAGAGAACACATCATCCACAATGTCCAACACTGACGGAATAGCAAGGGGCCTGTGCTGAGGCAGTAAAAGAAAGTCTCTGAGCCTTTTCTTGGATTCTGAGTAATCCTGGCCCTCCCAATGGAAATGCTCCCTCATGGTATGTAAAGTTTTCCCAAAAGAATAATCCTCAGGAGGAGAAGCTGAAGGAATTGATTCTTCAGCTTCAGAATTCTCATAGGGGGGTAAAGAATATCCCTGGTCTGAAGAGAAATCAGAATATATTGAAACCTGGTCAGAGGAATCATAATCTTTATCCTGCCTAGGTCTTTTATCAGGGGGGGGGATGGGAACCCCTGATCAGAGTTATCAAGTCGTCGGCCATCTTGAGCATCTGTTTTTTAGGCATGGAGGCCTGTCCAGGTGAATGCTGTACTTGCTTTTGTGTCTTTAATGTAGGTTTAGTCTTGGCTGTAGTTGCAGTGGTAAGTTGAGTAGGCCTGAAAACACCCTCAGAAGCCAATGCCTGCTTAGCAGCTCCAGACCCATCTGAAGGGTTAAACTCCATTGATCCAACACCTTGAGTATCAAGAGGCCTAGGCACCTCCACATGGGAGTCGGTGGCGGCCTGTGGTTCTGAGGTAGTGGGTGTCAGGGGCTGCGAACCGGGGACTGGCCTAGAAGAGGCTTTGTCGTCAGTTTTGGGCCTCGGATGCCATTCCTTATCTTTATCTTTGCGTTTTTTGTGCATTCCGGTCGTCGGTTGTTCCGACGGCATTGTATAATTAAACCTTCACCCAAAGTAATGGCAAGCAAAATCAAACCGACGTTTAATAGTGCACTTGTTAAATCTAGCACAAAACCAACAACTAGTGACATCGTGATCTGGGCCTAGGCATGGAATACAGTAAGAATGAAAATCCTTATAAGGTATTTGCTTCCCACAAGAAATACAATTATTAACTTTTACTGACATCGGTCTGAGGCAAGAAAAAGTTTCCCCATTGGGGTACTTAGCTTTATTGAAGACTTTGGTTCTGAAATCGAATTTGAAATCTCAGGATTCGGCCGACCGGCACTTGTGAACTGCTTTTGCTTCGGGCACCGCACGGCAAGAAAGACTGAAGAAAATGGCATCAGTTCGTAGGTTTATAGGTTCATAGGTTCATACTAGGCTATCTGCCCTAGGGCATTTATAAGCCTAGCCAGAGTTGTGTGGCTTTCACCACCCCTTAGGTTGAAGAATACTATACCCATTAGTTTGCCGTGTCTCTGACCAGCAGTGATACAGAGATGATCCCCGGGGTAAACCTACGACCTGTCTCACATGGACCGGGATTCTGTTCCACAGCATAGGGAGTCTCTGGGTGATGAATCTGTCCCTCCAGCATGTCCTATTTATATCCGTGTTGAGGTTTAAGTCTCTTGCTCTTGTGGCTCTGGTGGATTTGGATTTTTTGAGGTGGAGCATGTCCATTAATTCCGGGTTGGACATGGCCTTGTATGTCAGGCACAGGTCACCTCTGAGCAGACGGTATGTGACTGAATAGAGCTGGAGTTTCTTCAGTCGGGCAGCATATGGCATATTTTTGAGCCCCTTTATCCTTTTGGTGAGGAACTTTTGGGGTCTTTCCAATTGCTGCAGGTGTCGGGTAAGATACATTCTGAATGGGGCATTGTACTCAATCATTGGTCTGATAAGTGAAGAGTACAGGGGACCAATGACCTCCCTTGATCTGGATGTGAATCCCTTCATAATCAGGTGGGCAATGTAGAAGATCCTCCTAACCACTTTGGCAATGTGAGTGTCAAAAGAAAGGTTACTGTCAACTTGGGTCCCCAGGTCCCTGATAACCTCTTCTGTACTTAATGGATTGCCACCTATGTGGTAACTTGGGGTTACCTTGTTCTTACCAAAGGGTATGACTATACATTTTTTGGCATGTAGCTTAAGGCCATGGCTCTGGCACTAGTTATCCGTTTCTATGAGACCTCTCTGAAGGATATCGGTGTCTGATGGATTTTCAGCTATGGCGCCCAGTTTGCAGTCATCTGCAAACTTTGTCAGCCACAATCCTCCTATGTTTGCCTGCACTTCTGAAAAGTAGATGCCGAACAAGAGGGGGCCCAGGACTGAGCCCTGTGGGACACCGCTTGTGACTGGCTTGGAGTCTGACATGGCACCAGCAACTCTAACCCTGTGGGTTCTGTCCTTGAGCCAGTTTGCAACCCATCTTGTGACATATGGGTTTACATTTAAGCTGGTGAGCTTTTCTATGATACTCGAGTGGGGTATTGTGTCGAAAGCTTTTGCAAGGTCAAGGTAGGCTGTGTGAACTGCCTTGTTTGTTGTTTCTTATATATCCCTGGCACAGTGACGTCAGGAAAGAGGCGACAGCAACTGACGCCGGACCAAGACTTTGGAACTCAGGCCGACTGTGGGCCCACCTGATGGCAGGATAACCCAAGTGTAATGACTGCAGCAGTGAAACACGATGAACATCTGCAAGGAAGAAAAATGGAGAAGCAAGACACAGAAAAGAAATCCAAAAGTATTTATGAGGTCCGTAAAAGGGGTCTGCAATGAAGACATACATTAGCAGAGGATCTGAAAAGAGCTGGAGAGGGGATAGACAACAATAGGACATCTATTAGTGGAGAAAGAGTCTCTCTGAAATGTTGAAAGATTTAGAAGATGCATCCAGGATAAGGGAGAGACTGAGATTTAAAACTCTGAAAAAAATATGAATATAACTGACCAGATAAATCTGGACTGTCATTTCTGGCTATGACCAACTTGTATTGATACTCTTTTATCTTATTCTAAAAACAAGGGCAGTTATGTAACACAGTCTTTAGTGAATAGGTGTAATACCCATAGGTCTTTAGGTGAAACAAGATGATAGGGCCTTTGTTTTACTGTTGTGTACTTGGTACTTGACTATATTGCATATGCTGGACATTACAGAACTGATTTCAGTAATCACATTCCTTATTCAGGATATAAGAGATTGGTGTGATAGCAGCTGTTTACTTTCAATTCCCAGAAATCTACTTGATACTGTTCTCATTATAATAGTCTGTGCTATCAAAAAACAATGAAGATGCCTCTCTATATTCAAATGGTTGCACTGTTCAAGCTGTGAGTTTAGTGACAGATTTGGATATCAGTCCTAAATCCAGGTAGACATTTCAAAACAAACTGTGTTGGCAATTGCATAGAATATAATTCATTACCTAGGTGTTTTATGGCCCAGTGTAAGTATTTAAATAATATTAAGAGTCATCAAAACTGTAAGAGAATACTTTCACCATCACTGCACTTTCCAAGCTTTCTTCCAACTAGTTTAAGGACTGGTTAAATAGCATCTAGGTCCATATGTTGAACTTATCTAAACTATCAGGAAAAGAGCATTTCAAGTTTACCTCTTACCACATATCAAGCATGCAGGTATTGGTTTACTTGAAGCTCTGCACTCCCTCCTAAAACAAAATAGAAATGGTTCCAATGTGTCCTATTTCTTTTTTAATAAGGATTCATAAAACTAATTAACATTCAAATTATAAGCAAATGAATCAGGTTTTTGATAATATTTTAATATGCTTTCTCTCTGATAAAATATAAATATAAGGGTTGCTTCACATCCTTTCAAATCATGTTGCATTATGACCTCTTACAATTAAAATACTCAAACCAGTTTTGGCACATCATGTTGATTGCTATGAATCGATTTCAGGGCAAGTCTTTTGTATTTCATTAGCAGGGCTAATCCCGTATTAAAATATAAATATTAATATTACATTTTTATACATGCATCTCAAATCCTGGTATTACTATCGTTCCTTCAATTTTTCTAAAAACAAATAAAAACTGATATTAATACTTGAAGAACTATCGGATACACCATTAGTCAGGTGCAAAATCTTAACCAGAAAAATGCCCTGAATCTAGACTGCACTACATATTTCATTATCTCATTACTGATGAAAGCAAAATGCAGTTAGTTGACCTTATCTTTGACTTTATTTTATTTTCTCTGATGATGTTTGATAATTTTGCATATTGTGTTTTGCACCATTTGCTGAAGTATGCAATAGTTTGTCAAACAATTACTATTTTAATAGATTCTGTATAAGTAAATCATTCATATTAAGCTGCAATGAAAATACTGGCTACTGCTAACAGCAGAATCAACTTTGCTGCCATTCAGCATTAGTGCATAATATATTTAGTTATGAGAACCTTATGGGAACAACTTTTTTGGTAATTCACTTCTCTGTAAAGAAGCCTTATTTCAGATAAATTGTGAGCAAACTTCATTTGTAAAACAATTATTTGATAAAAGGAAGTACATATTCAAAACAATGCAAGTTTGTTTTTGGGTGCTGAGTTTAATTCACTACATCAGACTGGGTGAAATCTAATGATATTCATATGCTCGCACATTTTCGTTTTTGTAATGTCAGCTTTGAGACTTTAATGAACTGTTGAATCTCTGTGCTAAAAAGAAGTTACAAAGTTTCATAATAATTCTAATGTGTCACTTCACAGCAAATTATTACAAATGGTTCACCTGTGATCAATCTTTAAATCCCTGCAATGGTGACTAGTAACTCTGTTGCATACCACTTAATGGATTGATGTTTATTAATTTGATGCTGAAATGAGTATTTAATTAATTGTATTGGACTGTGTAATAGCAAAACATTTTTTTTATTTTTCAGAACCTACGTGGGTGCAGTACAACCTGTTTCCAAACAGACTGGTTTCAGAAATTACTCCATGTTGAATTTTTCTCCATGACATTACAGCTTCTTTAAATCCATAGCATGGCATATGGACACATTTCGGTTTAGTTTTTTTTTTGTGCTTATAATATATTTATGTTATTTTGGATAGCACATTATTTTGATAAAAAAAGAAAAAAAGAAAAATATATTAGGTTTATATATGTGTATGTATGTATATAGCTGTATATAGTAGAATATGCATATTTGTGAAAATATTACATTTCTCAGTTAACAAATCTATTTACTGAAATGTTCAAAGATGAAACAGAAAGAAATAAAAGGAGTAAAAATACAACAGAAGTGAAATAATAAAGAATGAATGACTATTGTCAGCTTTATACTTTTTCAGACACCTTTTGCAGCACAAGTTAATACATGGCTCTTAATTTTAAGCTAAGTAACAGAACTGCTATCTTACAGTAAATGTTTATGTTATTATTCTGAATGGAAAGTCAAAGTGTAAAGCCTATGAGTTATGTTTTTTAAGCCGTATGTTGTTTTTCTTTTTTTTTTTTCAATAAAAACTGAATAAAACCCTCATTCCATTTTTCCTCAAGTCTACCCATGCATTTTTCTGGCATTAGTATGCACTTGTGACAAGCAAGTACATTTCTGAAACATTTTTTGAACGTGTAATGGAAATGTATTTCTTCCTGCATAAATATATAATCCAAAAATAACAGTGTCTGCCTGGGCAGTACATTTACTCATTGCTTATCATCTCCATGGACTATTTCATAATCTATTGGAAATCAAATATAGTTGCAGAGTTTTATAAGGCAGTGATAAAAATGGAATGGGAATGCTTAACAACTCATCATACATTTTACATGGG
Source organism: Protopterus annectens (assembly GCF_019279795.1). NCBI lineage: Eukaryota > Metazoa > Chordata > Ceratodontiformes > Protopteridae > Protopterus > Protopterus annectens. The sequence goes on from NC_056726.1 coordinate 1,169,912,968, forward strand.
TTAGAATTAGCAGACATTATACAAATGAATGCTATATACTAGAGGGATGGAAACAAATTAAAACCACAATCTTTCACATAAAGACAGGTAAGTAAACATCAATAATTCTTGTGTGTAACACAGTGTATATTTTGCCTTGCTTGCTAATTACTGAAGAAGTAAACAGGTTTGCAATGTTTATTGCTATTTTTTCTTATTAAACAATATATGTTAATGAAATTATAAAATTGAAAATAAACCATAAAAATTTTTAAAGATGAAACTTCAAAGACAGTTTATTGTTACTCAGCACAATGACAATGCACCAAGGACATCCTTCAAAAATTGGAAATTGGAACAATACAGGTGTATAATCTTGTCATAGTACAAATGACCTGTCTGCATACCTGTTTATGCATCTTTCTGCAGTATATTGTAGTTTGCAGGTACATGGTAAAGGCAGAAGGATGATGTAACAGGGAAAGAAATGCACAAAATATGAATGTACAGATGATTAGGATGAGGCTCTGGGGCAAACACCGTAAGACGTGTTCCTTGCCCCAAAAAGGTAAACATAACAGAAAATGTATCTCTCTCCAACAAAGTAAACATAACAAAAAATGTTCCAAGAACATTAGTTTCATGTTAAAATACCTGGATCGTCAACATTTAGAAGCTGAAACACAAACACAAACTAAGTCCATACTACCAAAAGAAGAAGCCGCTCAGTATATCCAGCTGTCCAAATAAATCCTGCAAGCACGAGTAAAGTGACATACTGTTTATTACAAAAACAAAAAATCACATAAAGCGCTTTTCATCAGGCCACATAGCCCAACTTCTTCAGATATTTGTTCAACATAAACCATTGACTATATAGGAAGTGAAAGAGTCAGCTGTTTCCTGGAACAAACAGGAATCAGCTGTACTTAAAGTGGCACTCACCCTCATTCATTACCTAAAGTATAGCTTGAACAGCTCTCATCTACACAATTGTTTTAAAAAACAATGTTTCTAAATAGTAAATAAATAGTTAAAATGACGTAAAAACAGTATTTATCCATTATAAAATATTGGTTCGATTAATGTTAAAGTTAAAAATGTATATAAGATATATATATGTGTATGTCTAAAGAATATATATGTATATATATGTATAAATGTCACCGTATATATGATGTTAATGTTTAAAAAGAGGTGTAAGGAGTGTAACAAGACATAAAAACACATAAACAAAAGCAGCCAGAACCTAAACATAAGAATCTAAAAGTCAAGTAAACTAAAAAGCAATGGTATATATAAAACCGTATTAAGAACAGTGTGGCGATCAATTCCTAACCAAATTTTTAAGTTGTAGTATACAATTAATTGAGTACATTTCGTTAATACCCGGCGGGTAACACGCAAAAGTACGTAATTACCAACTCAATTCTAGTTTCTCTAACAGTAAGGAGAAAGGACCTCCTCTAGGGTCACAGGTAATGCAATCTAAAGCCCTAAAAGTAAAGCCATGGGTGGGTGATTTTATAGTGTGCCTGGCCAAAGCGTTATCTGACTTGTTGGACCTGATAGCGTATGTATGTTCATATACCCTGTCCCTAAGTCTTCTATCAGTTTTGCCAATATAGAAGGCAGGACAGGTGTGACACTTAGCCAGGTATACTACTCCCTTAGAGTTGCAGTCAAATTTGTACTTGGTGTTATATTTAAAACCTCTTATAATAAATTTCATTCCCTGCTCCATATATTTACAATAAGGGCATGACAAACACTTATTCATACCTGTGTGTCTAAGTGTACAGGAGTCCGAGTAACGAGTTTCCAGTAGGTTCTTTAAGTTTTTTCCTTTTCTATAAACTATTTTGGGGAACTCAATGGGACCTCCTGACAATTGTGTGTCCATGTTTATCAGATCCCAATTTTTCTTTAAAATGTTTATAAAATCATAACTGTCTATACAATACGTAATAATAAGCCTATTTTGATTTAATATTCCATCCTGTGGTGGGCAACTATTTGGTTCTAAGCTGTGGTTACTTGATAGTATTGCTTTGTAAAATCCCACTTCTCTTTTATTTTTCACTTCCTGACAAATCTCTTGTAGGAGTGAACTAGGGTAGCCCTCTCTTTTTAAACATGTCCATAAGTGTTAAGCATTCGTCAATAAACTGGTTGTCATCCGTAACCATCCGAGCTGCCCTTACAAATTGGCCCTTAACAACCGAATGTTTTTAGTGGACCGGGTGGCAGCTACTATAATGAAGTAATGCGTTAGACTGTGTTTTCTTTCTGTAGATCCTGGCTTTGAAACATTGATTTTGTCTATCCTTACTTAAATCAACATCTAAATAAGCAATTCTGTCCTGTGAAAAATTATGTGTAAATTTTAGAAATACACTAGTGTTGTTTAAGTAAGTTAAAAAGTTAAAAGCCTCCTGTTGATTACCCTGGAACATAATAAATATGTCATCCGGGAAACGTATATAGTACTTGACTGTACTTGTGTGTGCAGTTGCGCCAAAGACATATTCATGTTCCCAACAGGCCATTACTAAATTTGTAAATGCACTGCCACATGGGGAGCCCATCGCCACTCCTATTTTTTGTAAATAGTATCTGTTGTTGAAAATGCTGTAAGTGCTAGAAAGAACTATATCCAATAGTTCAGCCATCAATTTTACTTCATTCTGGGGGGCTCCCATACCATGTAGTAACAAACTCACCCATTCTATTCCCTCTGTATGGGGAATCGAAGAATACAAATCTTTCACATCTATTGTGAAAATTTAAGTCATCTTGGTATTGTAGGTTATTCATGTTATCCAAAAATGTCCAAGAGTCTTTACAAATATGCTTTTGTTGAACCACATATTTCTTTAAACTGTAGTCAATAAATTTAGAGCAAGCACAGGTAATACTTGCTCTAGCATCGACCAATGGTCTCATGGGTGGGTTATTTTTGCATTTATGCATTTTTGGCACTCCAAAAATAGTAGCTATCCTTGGGGCTGACATATGTAGATAATTTGCTACAGTCATGTCTATCCTTCCTTCAATGAATAATTCATCAAATAATGCCCTAACTCTTCCATAAGCTATGTTTAATTCGTTCTTTGATACCTCCTCGTAGGTGTCACTTTCTAAAATAGTCTGAATTTTGTGGTTGTAGTCGTCCAAGTTAAAAATAACTATACCCCCTCCCTTATCTGGTTTAATTGTCCTAACATGTGCTTTTTGCAAGTACATAAGTGCTTGTTTTTCTTCCTTAGTAATGTTGTAATTAAAGCTAATGATTTGTTCATTATTCATCTTATCCATTTTGTGAAAAATGTCTAACATACATATTTTTTCAAACAAAGCCACAGCTGAGTGGGAGTGGGGACAAAATGTACTAGAAATATAAAATGGTGTAATAGAGGGTGGTGCCTCTCCTAATAGTAAATTTAAATTCAACTTCCTAATAAATAATTTAAAATCAATAATAAACTCTGCTACATTAGTTCTACATGAAGGAGCAAAAGTAAAACCTTTTGCTAATAAATTAGCCAAAGTAGCATCGACATAAAAGTCAGAATAATTAAAAATCTTAAAGTCCCCAGTAGAGTTATGTACAATGGTAACAACCGGTTCTTTAAGGGATATGTTCTCTTCATGTAGGTTCTCCTGATGTGTTGAATCTATAGAAAGAGAGTCTGTGGTGTCCACTTTATTATGTTCACTGGTTATTGGTGTGAATGAAAGTATGTTTTTCTCGGGCCTTGCCTCAGGATGTACCCCGAGGAAGGAACTTGAAAATCCTGATTGTCGTGGCCATTTTGGCCTCTTTGACCATGGTGGGCATTATGGTAGTTGTTACCCTGGGTAGCTGCATTGAATTTATTAGTTTGGACCCCGTTGGAGTTAGTCTTATACTTTTTATTACTAATGTTGTTATTGTTGTTGCCTTTCTTTTTGGGTATTTGTGTCCAGCCCTCTTCAAGTTGGTCCAATTCATGCATGTCCATAGCTCCATCAGATCTCCCTGCTGTCATATCCTGTCTTTGGTCGCTTGTGTTGCCAAAGTTTGTTTGAGACAAGGGAGGTGCTGGGTATGCCAAACCCTTATCATAGGCTTCCCTGTCTCGATTTAGTTTTTTAACTTTGTTACTTTTTAATAGCACTTTACCCAGTGCAATAGAGTTGCCCAAAGTTTAAAAGTGCTTTACCCAGTGCAATGTGTTTGTGCGGACGTGCGCGCCGCACCAACCAGGGCACCGTAGGGCACCAGGAAGCAACGTAGAGCTAAGTTGCTTAAACGCAACCACACCCCCTAGCCTGTCTAGACAGTATTAAAATAAAAGAATGACAAGGTTCGAACCCAGGACTCTTTGCATCATAATCAAAGTACGGAACCACTAAGCCATGACAACACAGGGGAAGCAGCCACTATTAACATTCATAAACTTACGAATGGTAGTTTAACCATTACTAAGCAGGTCTGCAGTCAGCCGAGAATTTCACAAAACGGCCAATCACAAAAAAGTGCAAGAAATGTGGCATATTTAAGCCCCATAGGCGGGAATACTCGCCATAACTGATTGTAGCTCACATTTGCAGTCAGAATGGCAGGTGCAGGAGAGGGTTCACGCTTCCAAGTGCAATGTTGGGGCATCGAGGAGTCCAAATACATGGTTTGGCGCCTTGTCCACTGTCACGAGACAAGACTCCTGCAGGGCCAGTTCCAAGGGATGGAGTACAAGGCAGAGGCTTGAAACCGGTTAGCTCGTGACCTCACCAGTGCCACAGGCATTCCTCGGACTGGTGAGCAGGTCTGTCACCACCATGCAGACCTGAAGAGATGAAAACAGGTCCACCTGAACCAGTGGATACAGGAGGCCCGTGGGATGCAGAATGCCCCACAACTGAGTTTGTAGCCATGGAATGCAGTATGTAAGAGTTGATAATGGAGTATGTATAATGGATAAGTATGTCTCAATATCCCTTCATTTACTTTACAGCTGCAGGTGACCGTGCTGTGAATCAGCAAGCCTATGGTGATAGGCTGCTAAGGCTGCACCACCAGGCAGGTTAGTGATTATTCTGCATGTATTGTTATATGAAATATGGGAGAGAGCATGAGAGAAAGTGTTGTAGTCCAATAAAACAGCCATAGAATTGCCTGAATAAGTCCTCTGCATGTACTGTCAGATAAAAACGTCAGAGAGGCAGAAAAAGAGTGTAGTAACCCATTAAGAAAGCTAACATATGCCTGGAATAACATCTCTGCAGGCACTGTCATATAACATAAGTGAGTGAGCCTGAAAAAAGATTGTTCTAACCTATTAATAAAGGTATAATATGTCTTGAACATGTTTGCCATAAACACCGTTAAAACAAATAAAGGAGTGAGCCTGTGGAAAAGTGTGCAATGTCATTAATAAAGGTCTAAAACCCAGAGTGTGTCTGTGTCACAGAGTCTGAAATGTTGTTGTACCCTTGCATTATACAAACAGTACTGTTTGAAAATGTGCTGGCAACCCAGAGTTATGCAGTCCCATATAAAGTGGGTGATGGAAGTGCTAGTAGCTATGAAACATATATATATATATATATATATATATATATATACACTCCACAATAGTCAGTTACTGGCTGGCATGAATAAGTAAACCTGGCACACGTGTAGCATGTAATTATTCACCAGAAATGTGAGTGTGTGTCAAGAAATGCAGGGTTCTGTACAAATCAAAGTGAAAATGTCATGTGAAAACATCCCAGATATGTAGATAAAGAAATATAAATGCAAACAAGAAATATGTAGCAGTAACATCTGCATCCTGGACAGTTAGTATGTCAGATATAGGTCAAGCATATATTGAACTAGCCAAACCCATGACACAACCTAATGTATGGTGGCAAATGTAATAATACAGGTAGGGGATATACACTTGCAGTCACTGGGAATGTAGTGTAGACTAAAAGGTCATTATAAGATGTTAACCGAGGTTTTTTCTACACCCTACCGTATGTGCATAAAACATGCAATTCCACACCTCAATGGGTATGTGTAATCTTAAATATTTGTTGGGACATATGTACTATTGTTTTATAAATATTTGCATTGATGTTGATGCATGTGCCCTGTTCAAACACCACGTTCATGGTGGCCTGTTGCTACCAAACATCCCTGCATGCTGTTGGAACATCCACTGTCGTTCAATATATGCATGTGTTATGCTTGCTGTTCAACTGTTGGAACCTTGGTGTGTTGGGTTAATGGGAATATTACTGCATGCTGTTACAACTAATCTGGAATGCTGTTGTTTATGTTGTAATTAAACACACCTAACCATAGAACATATGGGAAGGCCGGTCCCATCAGACCCACCTGTCCCTCCTCAGTTGGCGAGTGCACCTGGCACCAGCGGCTCTGGTGCCCAGCCCGGGCTCCCCTCCTCCATTGGTCCTGTGCCACCTTTGGGTGGAAGTGCTGCAGAGGATGGAGCTCATCCACCTCCGTGCAAGCATAGGCGGAGGAGGGCCATCTGTCACCCTTGCTAGGGTCCGGGCTGTGGTGCGTAGGGAGATCCAGCGTTCAGTCGCTGATCCCCTACGCCAGCTCGAGGCGAGAGTGGCACGTCTCTCAGGTGAGCCTGCCCATCCTACACAGCCCTCAGCACAGCCACCCTCAGGGCTCTGAAGGCGCAGTGGTGACTGCCCATGGGTGGGCATCTCAGTTCCATTGTTACCATCTGTGGGCTCATGGGCTTGCGATTTCCAAACATCCTTCCCCGTCAGTTGTGTTCACCCACCCCATATCTCAAACTCCGCCCCTGTATGCATCTTGTTTGTCTTGTCTGTTTACCTCCCCAACCTACCTCCCCAAATATACCTACTTCCTCTACCTCACATTCCAATCTCACCTGAAAAAAAAAAATAAATAAAAAAAAGGACAATCTGTTCCCACAAAAAAATTACACCCCATACATAGCTGCCCAATTCGCACACATGTCCACTGGACATGTAAACTGATAATTCTAATTGGCAGTACAAAATATTTTGTTGTCCTCACCCCTCTCTCAGGGGTGGAAGGTTTCAAATTTCACACCAAATTTCAAACATATGCACAGCTGTTGCTGGTAAAGAAATGGGCAGCTATGGACCTTCCCCTACACCCATCCTGCACATCCCGAGCTGGTTTCCCTGCTGTCTTTCCCTCTTTGTACCACCTTTTTCACCACTGTACTATGTCCCCGTTTTCTTTTCTTTAAAAGAAATTATCGCGGGGGTTAGCGGAAGTAAGCACTTTAAAGCAGTAGTTAGCAGGGGTGTGCGAGTGTGAGCCTGTGTGCGCTTAGCTAAGCATTGCGCAAACCCAGGCAAACCCACTTACAACTGCTTAAAAGTGCCTTAGTCACTCTGTATGACAAGGCCCTTGTACTGCTCAGCAGCAAAATAAAAAAACCTTGTCAGTCTCAAACCTGGAACCTTGCACTCACCAGTCTACATGAAGTACCACTACACCACAGCAGATATACAATAACTTAGTGCTGAAAGCAATATATCCTGCATTACCATGAGTGAATGTAAAGGGAAAATAGGAATGGCATAACACAAATCTTGTTCTGTGGGCCTTAACCAGCAGGTGTTGTGGAACTGCATGACATGACTGTGAAAAGAGAATCAGCCATGCTAGTAGGGAATTATGTTACAGTAGCACCTTACAAACCCCACACAGTATCAGAGCAGGATAAACACTGGCATATTTGCATAGGTCACATGCCAGACCTCCCAAGATTGACTGATCTACAGTTATGACCCTGATTTGTAAACAAATGTTAGATGTGCCCCTCTGACTCCCTGTGAAATGTACTAACAGTAGGCAGAAAGGTGGGGAATCTCACTTAATGACAAATGTCAATAAGTGAGATTGACACTGCTTACACGTCAGAAAATGTGTAGTACTACATATGCTCTGAATCCCCCAAAGTCTGAACTGCAAAATGTCCGAAATATATCACAGGTGTATCCCAGTTATATGTACCTTTCCCTGGGGCTGTTCAAATATATACCTGAGAGTATCTGAGGCCTGGAAGAGTCAGAAACACACAGGCATATCAGCTTGTCTGCTGTTACACACTCTGCAAATAGCTGTAGAATGAATCCCACAAGCATGCCCTTATGTAGAAGTACAACACAGAAATATCAAAGGATGTATCCATGTACTGCTAGCAACCACCTGTGACAATGCCATTGTTCAGGTGCTGAAACGACTGCTGTGGTGCACAGTCAAAGAATACTGGGCTGACCTCTGTCTACCATCTGGATATTTCCACAGGTGGGAGCTACTCAGACAGACTACTAGCTTTCATAGACTTACAGGTTTCACAGCAACTCTGCATGTTCAGTAAGATAAATGTCACATGATAATAATTAATGCACTCTGCACTTCTGCACCCCTACTTATAGGTACTATATACCCATGTAGTCAGGCACAACCAAGGGTGTAGGTAGGTATACACAGTAGTGAAATATGTCCAGTTGTCCTGAGCAGACTGTGCTAATGTCAACACAAACAAACCACAAACTGTTCAGAAGTGAGTAACGTACTAATGACAGTGTAGCAGTTCACAAACAGTGCATGTACCTGATATTCATAATTGGTAGTACAACATACTTAGTTGTCCTCACCCTTCCCTTAGGAGTGGAAGGTTTCAAATATCCCTCCTAATGTATTGCATATGCACAGCTGTTGCTGGTAACGAAATGGGCAGCTATGGACCCTCTCCACACCCATCCTGTACATCCCGAGCTGGTTTCCCTACTGTCTTCTCCTCTTTGTACACCCTTTATCACCACATTCCTATATCCCCATTGACTTTTCTGTCAGAGAAATGAGTGCAGGGGTTAGCGGGAGTGAGCACTTGTAAATAGTAGTAAGTGGGTTTGCACCAGTGTGCGCATGTGTGCGCTTAACTTAGCATTGCTAAGATATGATAAGCTAAGCCAAGCTTGGTGTAGTATTGCTAAAATAAAATAAGCTGAGCTAAGCTTAGCTTAGCATCGCTAAGTGTCACACAAACCCGTGCAAACCCGCTTACAACTGCTTAAAAGTGCCTTAGTCACTCTGTATGACAAGGCCCTTGTACTGCTCAGCAGCAAAATAAAAAAAAAGTGTCAGTCTCAAACCCGGGACCTTGGACTCACCAGTCTGCATGAAGCACCACTACACCACAGCAGATATACAACAACTTGGTGCTGAAAGAAATATAACATGCATTACAATGAGTGAATGTAAAGGGAAAATAGGAAAGCCATAGGAATACATTGCAATAACTACTGTTGTATGCCAGTTAATTCTCTAATTCGAAAAGAAAGTACATACTCCCATGTATCCAGTGTTAGCATTAGGAGGTGTGAGTAAACCTACACACTGAGAAGAGTGTACTGGAAGAAGTAACAGTCAGGTTTCAGTACAACATGCATTTCACTGGCTACAACCCAGCTTCAGATATGAGACATATACCAAACTTCTGACTGAGACAACAGTGTCCACAGCAAACAAGCATGGTCCCCACCTTGCAAAACTGAAAGGGCTACACCTACCTAACCTATCATTTTATAGCAGTGTCCTGAAATCACAGTGAGAACTGCAATTACCACACAGCAGGCTGCATGCAATTACTAAATGGTGGGCACCAATCGGTGCAGAGGCCATCACATGCACATGTGCAGATACCTAGAAAAGCAGCCTGTATCTGCTGTCCACACTTGTAATAATATCATTGCAACAACTGGGAGAGAGAGAGAGTGAGAGCACGAGCGAGAGAGACAGAGACAGACACAAACAGGCAGAAGGAGACAGATGCTGAAAACAAACAGAAACACATATAGGAAACCAAACGAAAAAAAAAAAAAACATAAACACCTACAACAGACGGAGGTGAGGAATACAAAGGTAAGGTGTGTAACAGATATGTATTTGGTGACATCCGAAAGATGTGTCTGAAGGGTACTCTACATACTGTGAATCATCCATATGTGGCAGCAGTCCGTATCTATATGTACATGCACATTTGCATAGGGCAAGGGACATATTGCAACTGTTAGTGAAGGCTGGACATAAGTATGTAGTTGAAGGCTGCTATGTGCACATATGTATGTAGGTTGTAGTGTGTGGCATTGCAGAAAGCAAGCAGTGCTGGTATATGTCATGTGGTGTTAAACGCTGTGGGACTGAGCTACAGGTAGTGAGGCCCACAACAGCTATACGGCCTGAGGACAGCAGAATGAATTATGCACAACATTGAGCAATAGTATTACATAACCATATGTCTCACAACTGTTGCATAATTGACATCCCCACCATGGAAGGTGGGCAGTATATGTGCCTATATGTGCAGCTATATTTACAGCAATGTATGTTTACATGTATGTATATATATACATGTATATACACATATATGTGTATATATATATATATATATATATATATATATATATATATATATATATATATATGGATATATTTAAATATATATGGATAAATATAGATATATATCAATATATATGGATATATATAGATATATATGGATATATATAGGTATATGTAGATATATATAGATATATATAGATATGTATGGATATGTATGGATATGTATGGGTATGTATAGATATGTATGGATAGGTATAGATATGTATGGATATGTATAGATATGGATAGATATGTATATATGTATGTATGTGTGTATATATATATATATATATATATATATATATATATATATATATATATATATATATATATATATATATATATATATATATATATATATATATATATATATATGAGAGAGAGTGAGGGAGACACGGGGTCATATGTACTGCAACAGGTGCCTGTTGTCCAAGGCATGGACTGAACACCAGTGTTGATACCGCAGTGCCATACCCCATTCCAAAACACCTTACGCAGTAACTGCCACATAGGTGGTAGCCTGCCTAACACTGATGGTGTCAGAAGGATACATGGGACACAGGTGCACAGTAGGCTCCCCTTTGATAATCACAGTGACAACAGTAGTAATGCAATCTGTCTACGTGGTACGTGTCATCACAAAAGGTGTGTCATCTAGGGAAATATAGGTCGGTGTTCCCCTCTACTCATCACAATGCCCCATGTTGTATGTACCTCACATGACAACTACAGCAAGTGGAAAGGCCACAGACATACCTAACAGAGTAATACTGCCCTCAATCACATGCCCTATGCAGACTGACTCACAAACCACAGCTAGAGTGTGTTGCATACCGCTCACCTAGAGGTCACCACTGCCGGACATACAGAGGTATGTCACACCCATAGCAGTCGGCCAACCAGCATGACAACACCTCACAATCCCTCCAGGCTACATGACCTAGGGACCTAATCCTTGTCACCTCACTAAACAGTACATGCTGGAGGTACAGGCTCCTATCCACAAATATGCCATACTCTGGACTAAACCACCCAGCATGAACAAATAAGGCTCCTCATTAGCAGATGTCATACATACCCCTGATGATTGCTTTGGAGATAGGTAATATGCCCTGGGAGTCACCTCTGTGTATCCGGTTGACAGGAGCAAGTGAAATCACATTACATGTGTGTCAAAGGCTAGGGTAGCATATGGCTAGGCTGCTCTAGGCCCTAGGGCCAATAGCATATTACCTACCTATGACACAATGCACACACACATGTACTCAGTGCAATACCTGGTATGTGAGGTGGCATGAGTGTGACAGTGACTGTGTGCAAGGTTTGTAAAGGTGTGATAGCTTAGTGTGAGGTTGTGTCTGTCATGATATTTTGTGTCCTAGGTGTGAAGCCGGAGAAAGATGTGTCAGTTATTGGGATGCAGACATAGTAGGATGGCATATGTTGTGACGTAGTGCCTTGTGTATGACTGTGGTGGCCCAGTGTAGGCTGAAGCAATACATGTATGCTCAGTAAGTGGTACGGCTGGTGACTCCAGCTCACATATGAACTGTTGTACTACATGAAGCTGTAGGCCTAAACAGCACAGTATGGTGTATGTTCACAGTCCCTGGTAACACTGTCTTTTGTGTTTCCTGTAGTCTGCACAGATTACATACCACAGGCATAGGTATCTGTAAGTAGGGACATACAGTACTATAAGGTACACAGGTAATGCTCATCTCTGCCGGCATACATCTGTGTGTCGTATGTATGTCCAATGTGTGTTTAATGATGCCTGTACCATGCCCGCAATGACATGTGTGTTACAGGGTATGTGTGTGTACCTAGCAACATGTATACTCTGTTACAGCAGTATGCCAGCTATATTAACGACCGTGCACATATGTCAGGTAGGGGTATGGTATCGAAGACTAGGGTGGTTTACCGGTAATACTGTAAATGTACATGACATTCATTGCATTGGATGACATATTTCTTTATGCATTAGCTTGATATATACCCCCGGAGCGAGGTTGTGCATTGTATCCCAAACAGTGTGCCGACTACTGGTGTAGACTGGTGTGTTATATGGAGTGTTGCAGACACTGTCAGCCAGTTGTGGGCTGAGCACTGATATGTGGTATTGAATGTGTGTATCCTCTGATAGACAGATAGATGCTATATATGGCAGTTAAGTGATATCTGTACTTCATAATGTTAAGTGTGCCACATGACATGATCACACATATCGTTTAATTGTCTTCCTGGGTTATGGCTCATCAATGAAACTCATTGTATTCAGCTGTGGAGGAGCAGGAAATCCTGAACAGCCTGGTGCAGCACTATAACCTGCTCTTTTCCAGGGTCAGCCAGCACCAGCATGACCGTACTGCACTGTGGCAAGACCTTGTTCACCAGGTAAATGACATAGGCATGCATAACCGGACATATGAGCAAGTACGCCATCACTGCAGTGATTTAATTAGACATGTCCAGCGGCGTGCGTCTGATATCCATAGGCAACAGCTTGCCACAGGTGGTGGGGTGGCCATACATCCCCCCTCACCAGAGTGGAGGAGCTGCTCCTAAGCGTGGTGGCTCCTGGCCTACAGCAGCAACAGAGTCACACATGTGTCATCATGGAGGCCGGAGCCACCCAGCAGGATGACATGGAGTGTGCAGGTAATACGCCCTAGCTGTAAACTACCGTTACCTGTATTGTTAGAATATGCATATGTGAGATGTGTATTGTGTGTTTAGCAGTTGGGATGTCTAACGTGTGCAATACTGATATTTGGAATAATATCCGTATACCTGTGACTGTTGACTGTTGTTCCACTGTCGTTTAGCACACTCACAGTAGCAATGCCACAGTTGTGGCCACTGACAAACTGTGTCATATTCTTCTAGGTCCCTCTGGTGTGACAGCAGGGCAGACAATACATGCTGGTGAGTGTGTTAGCACTTTAATATTGGTAATGAAATGTGCATGTCAAAGGTGAGGTGTAGGCCATGTACACGTAACACACCTACGCATAATGCATGCTGTGCATGTTTGCTGTGAGACATCAATCATCTCAGTAAAGTCATTAGCTGCCTCATTCACATGCAATGCACAGTGCAGCAGACACAATTGTGGCAACACTGTACTGCACACTGGATATACATAGTTGCTACAGCTGTACACAACAGAACACGTTTATCATACGCAGTACACGCTACATGTATGCTACATTTGGCATTACCACACACCCGCTGTAAGATCACACTTCAGTATCCCACATGTCATGCACACACAAATGATGTACCTCAGGGGTAGAGGCCTATCATGGGGCTGTGCAACACTCTGCAACACATAACACAGTTATGTTAGACAATGCTCCCTATTGGGCACCTCACACACCCATGTACAAGGTGGCTGTGTAATTGTGAACGTAGCCATGGCACTGCAGTTCAGGTACAGCATGCTAGGCGGTGGTCTTGCACACATTAGTAGCTGTGAGTGACCACAAGATGCATGTTGATGATGGCACAGGGTACTACACCCCATCCAGTTACAGTGACCACAGTACTACTCATAGCAGTCATTGCTTTGCACCTTAGTGTTGTATGTGTGCAAACATATGCACCTATACACAATATGCATAGCATGTTGTCTGTGTGCTTACATATGCCAGTATACACAATATGCACATCAGTCAGCATCCACACAAAGTGTCACATATATGTCCTGGAATGCTAGTGGGTGTATAGGTCACTTGACACACATTGGGTATGTGTGGTGTTTAATGTTGCAGTCGTGTAGCATGCCATGCCATGTCTGGCACCCACATATCTGCAATATGTCCCACACTCACCATAACCACTGTACACTGGCCATGTCGGCCATTGGGATTCCTTCACATCAACATGCACCGCACATCCCGTGTGTACATAGCATGCATGTGCTACACCCGTGCCCACTATTATCTGCTATGGACACAGACACTGCACTCAGACATGGATATCTATGTGTCACACAGATAACACATGCAGCCATGGCATGTATACTTGTGAGTGATGATGCACAGGGCATTGCAGAGCTGATAATGCCTGCACAACAATGTTGTGTCCATGTACACATTGTGGTCCAGGGTGTAGCCAATCACTGAACAACTACACAGTTGCATCAAAGCCATGTATACTGCCATTTAATAGGGGCATCTACACTTGCACTGCCTGGTCTTGTGCAACATATATTCTGCATGCTAACATGTGTGTGGTGACTGTCTACCTTGTGATACTGACACCTACCTACACCCACTATAGGGTATGTGTTGGATTGCTGGTATGTGTGTGTATGTGCTGTAGTGAGGTGTGTATTAGTGTTCATGTGTGCATGTGTGCATGTGTCCATGTGTGCATGTGTGCATGTGTGCATGTGTGCATGTGTGCATGGGTCCATGTGTTCATGTGTTCATGTGTGCATGTGTGCATGTGCAGACCATAAAGTGTGTTTCCTGTCTTCCTCTCACGGGTGCTGAGTTAGGGGTTGGTGAAAGCAGCAGGTGACCTGAAGCCACTGCCATGAATAGTGGTGATGATGACACATGTATTTTGGCACAGGAAGATTTGACAGGGTCTGTCGTTGGCCTGCCAATCGACAGTACACAGCGTTCAACCCCATCTGTGCACACACTCATACTGTCAATACATCCCTCATCACCAATGGCCATAGGCGAGGGACAGCATACAGTTGGCATTGACCAGGAGAGTGTGGTACCCATGGCACTTGCATCCCCTCACAGCAGCCATAGCCGTAGACCTGGAACAGTACCACATAGGTGGAGGTCCAGGGGTTCTCAGGGGAGTACCACTGGTCATATTGCCGCTGGCAGGAGTGCCCTCACAGGTCTTACGATGACCAGTATGTTCCGGGATGTAATGCAGGCTCAGACACGTATGAAACAGTACACCAGGCAGGGACTTAGGGTGCAGATGGCACATTACACCGCTATCAATGACAGCATCTGTGACCTTGCCGGTGCCATCCAGACTTACATCGAGGTCATTGATAGACATTGGGGGGAGACATTAGTTGCCCTCCACAACATGTTTTCCATAAGCCAGGACCGTGCGGGACGGTTGCGACATCGACGCCACTGACCATCCCAGTAGACCACATGCTCGTGGCTCTGGCCAGTCCCAGCAGGGACATGGGTCCAGTTGCCATACCTCTGCCTCTGATGACAATACCCAGTCAGGGTTGGTACCTGATAATGTCTGTAGCACCCCTGCTAGGCACAGGTGCTGTGTCCATGGCCAGAGACAGTGATCTGTACAGTGTAGCAGGTACAGTCTGTGGCTGTCCCACAAACTACCGTATATGGCAGACACATGGTGGAGCTGTGTGCATGCAGACACACACACATTGACCAAACAACTAGGGCTCACACATACACACACACATTACATCAACATTGGCCCATGCTGTACTGTTGTCCCTCACACGCACACAGACATGTCAATTGGATGGGTCAATGTCAGGCTCTGGCAAACAACAAAACGCCCTGTGCATATGATGATACCTGTGTCACCTCCTGTCATCTGCATCATTGATGGAGGGCAAGCTAACATGGTGCTGATGTACAGGGTGACACTATAGCAGTGTAGCAATAATAGCAAATTGTCAACAAGGAAGTGTAACTACATCCTTGTAGGTATATCTGAGCAGACATTATGCATCAAAGCTCTGATTGTCAATGTAGCATTGCCTACACCACTGTTAGGTCTGAGTATGTACTGTCCACCCATGTGCCACTTGGCTGAAGTGTAATGTGTTGCCAGCATGTGTTAGTGAGTGGACAGTACGTGTGTGATGTGTGCAGTACAGATTAGCAAGTGTACATCTGTGAACATGGTGGGTGCGCACTGTCTGGATGTACGTGCATAGTGGACACATGGGACGTGTGGCATACCCTGTCGTACACATTGTTAACATCTCATAGTATCTTTCAATGGCCAGTATGCATTCTACTACAGTTATGTACTAACATGGGTAGATGTGTGTATGACATGGGTTGACACTATGCTGTGAGTGATACCGTTAATATCTGTCAATGATTTGCGGTCTGGTAGTAAACATAACCTCAACAGCATGACTATAAGCAATCATTGGATGATGATCTGACAAATGACACACAGTAGTAGGGAATCCAGTAACAATTGGATCCTTCCGGTGCTACACTATAACACTAACCAGTGGTAATGACCGCCACCCATTCCTGTGACCTCACCTGTTTGGCATATAGCCCCCTTAGGTACATGCAGACACACTAGGGATGTGTCCATCCAAATCTGGAAATGCATGGATTGGCCTACAATGTATTCCCTGGATGGGACGCATATCCTACACAAGGGTATCATACAGACAGATACCTGTTGTCTGATACATGCTGTATAGCAGTAAGCCGACAATGGCTTAGTCATCCTCATGTACTATACATACTATCCCGTCAGTACCACACAGGTGGTAGCACTCAACATGTATGTTGGGTACCAATGTGTACATACAGCCTCATGTTATGTCATGTGTCCCTTGGTATCCACATATCCACAGGTACTGTGGAGTCCCAAGGTGTGTCACATAAGAAATTAGAGGCCTGAATGCATATCCACAAGGCAGTTGTACACCTATAAAGACTGTCCATTCTTGGCAGTCTTTGCTGTGTATGACCATGTCTGACATATACCCCAGGGATATACCCTCACTCACACTACTCTTAAGTAACTGTCATGGGTGTGTGTGCCACAGATGACCTTGGCCACAGAACACGACAGTGGACGGCCTTGTCACATACATATGTGACCTATGATCTGAGAAGCAGCGGCACAACCTGTCAATGGAAACAAATGTAGTATGCAGGCTTCACACCTATGTACTGATTGAGGGGACATGTACACATATATATTTGCCATGCAGATACCTGATGTGTGCAATGCACTTACTGTTATAACCATATTATGTCATACCGTAGTAAAAGCAAAATCCACACCGCATTGACCAACAGTCAGCATTTGCAGGATTCAAACCCCTACCTATGTTATGATACTAGAGAGAGAAATGCATTAACATGGTGCACTATTTGCTTTACTGGCTGGTTTTCCTTCTCCTGCTCTCCAAAATGTGCACTCCTCTCAAAGAAAACTGCACACACACACAATCAGCAATTGCAAGATTCAAACCCCTACCTAACTATGTTATGATACTAGAGAGTAACGCATTAACATGGCGTGCTATTTGCTTTACTGGCTGGGTTCCCTTCTCCAGCTGTATTTGTAGGATGGTGACATCATCAGACTTTCCAAAAAGGAATGTACCTCTTTTAGTGAGTCTTCCCAGTCTCCAAAAAGGGGACACCTCTCAAAGGAGACTGCACATATGCACTCCCACACACTCACTGTATGCAGGATTCAAACCCCTACCTAACTATGTTATGATACTGGAGAGATATGCATTAACACGGCACACTATTTGCTTTACTGGCTGGTTTCCCTTCTCCTGCCGTATTTGTAGGATGGTCACATCATCAGACTTTCCAAAGAGGAATGTACCTCTGTTAGTGTGTTTTCCCAGTCTCCAAAATGTGCACTCCTCTCAAAGAAAACTGCACACACACACAGTCAGCAATTGCAGGATTCAAACCCCTACCTAGCTATGTTATATTACTAGAGAGAGATGCATTAACATGGTGCACTATTTACTTTACTGGCTGGTTTCCCTTCTCCTGCTGTATTTATAGGATGGTGACATCATCAGACTGGACATGGTGATGTGTGTACACTTTGTTTCATGCCATTCCAGGAATGGTCTATGTGGGTCAGCAGGTGTCAACAGCTTGAACAAGACCTCAGAATCCTTACCTTGTGTGATCTATTTGTGGACACACTGACATTCCGTCATATGTCAACACATATTTATGCACAGCTTGTTGGTTTTGTGGATACTACATGTGTCTGGGATGTTGATAAAGGGCTATTTAAAGTCTATGTGACATGTGTAGATGTGTTCATTGATGTATGTCCTGGGTGGCTGCCTTGCAAACAGTCTAGCATGTTTGGGAACCATGATCCGCACATGAACATACCACGGTTGGTAGGGTTGTGTGTATGTCAGCTTCCAGTAGCTCTGTTTATGACTGCAACCATGATGGACTCCATGACCTTGCAGATCAGACCTCATATGCGTGCTGGACTTGACTTTCCATGGTGTGTTGTGCACCAACACTTGCGGGGAGTGCCATATGTAGCTGTGACACATTCAACGGTTCCACATCCTGTGTAGGGGGTGAGGCTCAGCTGACTGTTCAGGTGCATGATCTGTTTGTTCTGTAGTTTGTGCATGACACATATTGGGAATCAATGTATTCCACCTGCTGCCATGCTTTTGGCAGTGGGGGTAGCTGCTCGTCCATTCTACATGTGATATCTCCTGGTATAATGATGTGGCCTATTGTTTGTGGGGGATGGGTATGTACATATGGACCTGTCTGTCATGATGTCGGCATTATCACTCAGGTACAGTTGGCCCAGACTCAGGACATATATGGGTGTACATTGATATTTATGACATAGCTGAAGGAGGTGTCATGATTCAGTCTGGACTCATTCTCAGCTACTCTTTACAAAACACCAATGAACATGAGCACTAATACCTGTTATACTCTTTTACATGCTTAACACCCTACTGATCCTTTGTGATCAGGCTACAGAGTATCTCATGATAATATCCTGGCATGTCCAGGGGTCGGTTTTGTGTGTACTCTTCAGTCCAGCTGGTGGATATTGTGATATTGACACAATGTCACATCTGTCTCATGTACACAGACAACCCTCTCCTCCTCCCGACAAACTCAGATATATGTATGAGATGCACCTATATAGACATACAAGGTGCTGAACTCTCTCGACCCATGACTGGCACAGTCTATCAGGTGGTGAAGGTAACCACACACACCACATATCAGTCTCACATATCCTCTAGCAACAGCACTCAAACCACATTATCACACATAGACATACTCGGATGCTGTAAATGGACTCTACCTAAGCAGCAGAGACCTCCAAAGCAGACACACACACACCTGCTGCCCCACTACAATACCCACATATCACATAGTTCACAATGTCAGTGTGCCACACAGTCACTGCCCTTCAGGCTAAACAACACACCTAATACACTTGTAATAAGCGACACTTATTGTCAGACACACTGACGTACCAATCACCAGCCCTAACAAGGGAATAGTCACTTTGGGCTGTCTGTTGGGTGCCAGGATCTGCCGCATAACACAGGCAGTCAGGTCACTCCAAAGCAAGTACAGGACTGGCACCATCATTGTCCATGCTGGTGTGTATAACCTCAGACGTTACTCCCTGGACCACATGACATGATACATGGAGGAACACTCTGATCATGTAGCCCAGGCCAGTATGACCCTGACCTTGTCTAGCATCTTACACCCACCAATTATGATGTCACAGTATATGGACACACATATCACATTTAACAGTTGCCTAACAAATTTGTTTCATTCATACGGGATACAGTGTCTGTCAGCCTATGGTGACATGCTCAACATGCCACGTAACTTCACTATGGACAGCTTGCACCTGTCACCCTTGGACTTTGGAATGCTGGCTAAGGCTCTTGCTACCACCATAGTGCCTTTTTTAAGCAGGGCCCAGAAGACAAACCCATCTCTATAGACATTACAGGTTAAATGACACTAAGGGTAATGCTGCTCAACAACAGTTGTGTTAACCTCATATTGTGGCCACTCAGGACTCTCCTTGGTATGGAGGATAGCAATATCTGTGCACTGACAGATGCCTGGTTCAGGCTCGCTTATGCACACCAGCACTACCAGGTTATGTTTCATACCATGTTTTCTGACAACAAGACTTGGAACAGACAACACAACTAGGGGGAGTATCCATATACGTCACAGATACACACACCTCCAGGTTAGTAGCACTGCACAAAGCATCACAGACCATACATATACAACTACCATTGTGCAATACTGCCTTTCAGTTTGTTGCCTGCTACAGAACACACTCCCAAACATAGGAACCACACTCGGCTTTCATGGGAACTATGGAGAATATAAAGGTCTCCACAAACACCATTATATTGTGTGACTTCATATACACAAATATTGACTGGGGATACTACTCAAGCCCTGACACCCTCACCCAACAGTCGCTACAATTTGTGGACTCATATGCTATGGCACAACCAGTCAGCACAGCCACAAGGGGGAATACATATTGGACCTGATCATCACCAACATGGGGACTCTATGTTCCACACCAGCAATATACCCCTCATTGGTAAGGTCAAAACATACACATATCTCACTGGACATACATATACCCTCCACACACCCATCCTGGGTAATCTTGGTGAACTTCTCATGAGCCAACATCTCACTTCACTAAAGCAAGGTGGTATCCTTCAGAGACCCTGAGACAGTGGCAAATATGGCTCACACTGCTGCATCCTTTACATACACATTCTATGGAACCTAGTGGACTGCATGGATTGTGCTATCCCAAATAACAATAGGACTCACTACTCCAATGGCAGGGGACCTGTCTGGTAGACCCCAGCCACTAATAAGCTGCACAACATCAGGAGGAAGCTACTACATGATAGAGCACAATCCCAGACTGGGAAGGCATCTGTGATCTGTACTAGCAGACAGCTACAATCACTCATGAACTTTTCTAAGGGCCGCTTCTACCAGACAATTGAAACAGACACGTAGGACTTTCACACGGCCTTCTTCAGTTATGTCAGGAACCTGGGTGGACACTCACTGATATGTTGTGAGTTACTGCATACTGACTAAACCTACCCTGAACCCACTGGCATTGCCAACATCCTGGCAAACAGGTTCAGTGCAGATGTCTCCCACCCATCCCCCGTAAGGAGCAACTATCCATCCCAACAGAGTATAACCTCCCTGACATCACACAGTTACAGGTGTGCTGCCCTCCCCAAAGCATATATCACAGTATCAATGTGACCAGACGGTGTCCCAGCCTGCATCTTACATGAGCATCATGACAGACGCAACCCTCACATTACATCACTGTTCAATATCAGAGTTACCACAGGATATGTACCCAAGGAATGGCGTACAGTGACAGTGGTCCCACTCCACAGAGTTGGTGCCACAATGGACCACAGAGAATATTGCCCTATAAGCCTATGTAGCCAGTTCTGCAAAGCTATGGAGCGTATTGTCATGGGACTCATACACATAGACATCGGGAACCTACAGACACTGTGTCCTACACATTTCAGCATTGTTGTGGGCAGATCTTGCCTCTTGAACCTGTTTGTATTATTTAAATGTCTAACAGGTCCATCAACGTAGGGATGGCTGTTCACACAGCCTACCTGAACCTTGCAAAACCCTTCAACACAATAACCCACTGGGCCATTACGCATAGGCTCAGCAGCGTCAATATGGACACATATCTCACACAATGGATTGATACCTGGATCAGGGATAGCACCCACATGGTCAGAATTGCAGGTGCCATGTCTGACTATACACCAGTTACATGTGGCATCCCACACGGCTCAGTCCTGGGACCTCTCTTGTTCAGTATATATTTGTCTTACGTACAAGCTACCACAGGGGAAATATGGCTGACCATGTTTGCACTTGACTGCAAACTGGGTGCCATGATCAACTCTCCAGCTGTCACATGCATACTCAAACAGGGTCTCACAGAGATGGATGACTGGTGCCTGAGCCATGGCCTACAGCTAAATGCCATTAGTTGCATAGTCATCCCCTTTGGGAATAACAACATGCCCACACATTACCACATAGGTAGTACTCCATTACATATGGTAGGAGTTGTTAGGGGTTTGGGGACATGACTTGTTCGTACTGTCACCTTTGACATTCATGTTGCCAAAGTGGTTGGACACACCTTCTATGTGGGCCACCTTATCCCATATGGTTTCACATCTAGATCGAGTGAGGTCATTGTGCCCCTATACTCATCACATCCATGCTTGGTTACAATGCCACATTTGGGGTGTACCTTACCCGACACCTGCAGCAACTGTACTGGCCATGGACGTTCCTCACCAAGCAGATCTAGGGACTCACACAGATGCCCTGCATAGTTCAGATGCAGTAACTCCAGCTCTACTCAGTCGCTTACCACCTACTCAGATATGATGTGTGCCTGTTGTTTACAGATATACCCAACCCAGAATTACTGGACATGCTCCACCTCAGGATATCCGACTCCCTTGGAGCTACACACTCCAGGGACGTATACCTCAGCACAGATGTTAATAGGACATTGTGGAGGGACAGATTCTTATCCCAGAGGCTCCACTCACTCCAGAATGTAATCCCAGTTTCACATAGGCAGAGCCACCCACTGACTACCTACTGGAGACATCTTGATGACTGTATGGGAGATCATATGTTTACCCCTGGGATATCTTCTGTGTCCCTGCTAGACAGAGGCACACTAGTCTAAACTTACATGGGCAATCTTGTGTGACCTACTATTCACACACACAGTGTAGTAATCTGACAGGGTTGCAAATGCCAAACACACTCTAGCTAGGCTTGTACATGCCCTAGGGCAGATAGCCTAGTATCGACCTCTGAACCTATGCTAATGTTCAAGATGCACAATGTTTATTGCTGATACTGTTTGCAGGTCTTTATCATCTTTGCTTTACCAGTTTCTATGAACAACTTCGGTATCTGCAGAACATATTTGATTATGACAGGGTTCCACTATATTATAGATGTGTCTGTTGTCATATAACTGTGTGCACAGGGTGGATTGCTATATAGTGACAGGTTCCTGGGTTAACACATGCAACTGCCAGATATGCGTGGCCCACTGCTGTACTCAGACATGTCCTAAGTGTGTGAGCATGCCTAGTTCTGCCATTCTGTGTTTTGTTGCCTGACATTTGTCTCATTTATTCAAGAGTGTGAGCATGCCCACTGTGACCCTTCAGTATGTTGCTATCTGAGGTCCACTACATTTGTTGATGTGTGCGAACATGACCAATATTAACATTTATACTGTGTGTGTTGGACGTCAGGTACTGTTCTCACTGCAGGACTCACCTTTGTGTCATAACTCGACAAGGATTATGCTGTGCCTGCAGGGTTTCCATGAAATACTTTGCATAGGCTTATCAACATTCCTTCATACAGGCTGACCACTGCAATGCTGTCATGGTTTAGTGGTTCAGTACTTTGGCTATAGTGCACAGTATCCTGGGTTCGTGGCCCATCACTGCTTTATATTTTCATACTGAGCAGACCAGACTGCTTAAGGGCCTGCTAAGCAAATATGAGCATGTTAGCTTTTGTTCAGCTATCCCCTACTTAGACCAGGCTTGTCCGACATTGCTCAATATTCACCAACATTGCTGGACGTTGCCCAATATTACTGAACATTGACCACAGTTGTGCTAGTTGGTGTGTGCGATTTTGTTTGCATATACTACATGGTGGTAAATGCCGTTTAGCACTGCTTTATATTGCTTAACACATGGCAATCATGCCTTGGGTGGTGCTGCAGGGCTGCCTATGTCAGATGCACATACAACACTCCCTGTACATGTTTGAAAGTAGGTAGTGTCAACTTAGGCATCCCTTTTACTATATGTGCGAGTCGGAGAGAGGTATCATTTCCAGAGTTCCTACTGAGCCAGTGTATGTGCTATGCATTGCCTCTTTGCCAAGGCCAAAGCATACTGGGCACGCATCCTTCTGCCTACTGGGGCAGGCTCAGGTTGTTCCTCCTCCGAGTCACGCTCTGCCTGTGATGGCCTTGGCAATGGTGGGTGGCTGTTTGGCCTAGGCCTATTCTGGTCCTGCTGCAGCTGTTTTCGCAGGATCATATTATGCAGCATAGCACATACCATGACAATTTGGGTACATGTAGTTGTTGAGTACTGCAAGGCTCCTCCAGATGTGTCCAGGCACCAGAACCATGACTTGAGCAGCCCAAACACACGCTCTATTACATTACGTGTTTGTGCGTGTGCCTCATTATGGCGTTCCTGTTCAGGTGTGTGTGCGTTTCTGATGGGTGTCATCAGCCATGGCTCCAGTGCATAGCCAGCATCCCCCACTAGGTGACCATGTGGGATGTCCCCATTGGCAAATGTCTGGTACAGCTGTGTCAGATGCCAGATATGGGAATCATGGTAGCTTCCAGGGCAGCCTGCACACACATTCAGTATTATGCCCTGAGCATCACACATGACCTGGCAGTTGATGGAGGGGAAGACCTTGCGGTTGAAGTAGACCCTACCCCGCTCGCCGGCTGGTGCTTTGATGCATATGTGCATGCAGTCTATTGCACCTACTACCTCAGGGTATTCCACTATTTGCTGGAAGAGATGCATATTGCTGGCCAATACCTCACAGGAATTGGGGAAATATACATGATCACCGACATGTGCTGACATGGTATCCAGGAACTGGTGTAGTACCCTGGATGCGGATGCCTGTAATATCCCCATCATATCACCAGCTGGTCTCTGGAGGGTACCTGTTGCTAATATTCTTAGGTCAACACATACCTTGGTTTCCACTGGGATGGGTTCCCCTCTGTTGGTTCTGTGTGTGAGGCGTGGCCTGCACAGCTCAGCAATTTGCTGCAGGAGGTCTCTGTCCACTCTATAGCGCTCCACTATCTCCAGCTCATGTAGCCCCTGGTAGGTTACCCTGGGCCTGTACACTCTTCTCCGTCTCCTCACTGTGGGATGTCCAGCAGCATTTCCATTGTCACCACCCTCAGCATGTTATATATGTCGCCTTATAACAGCAATGGCAGCCCCTAACATTTCTTTGTCTCAGTAAAGCTTTTTCAGTTTTCACTTCTATTAGCTTACTGCAGTTTCTGTTGTGAGAAACATACTGGACTGTTGTTTGCAGAGTTTTAAGTGCTAGGCTGGGCTGGGCTAGTGTACTGCCTGTGTAATTGCCTGATTCTGATTGTTTTCACCTGCTAGCTCTGCTAGTACTCCCTGGTAGCTTCCTACTATTTGTTATGCTTCCTTTTTCCTTTCTGTTTCCTCAGGGGGGGAGCACCGTGCACACAAGTGCCAACACGTGCACAGCAGCTAACATGCGCGCACACATGCTTACATGGACTAAAACTTGCTTATTCAGGTTAAAACGCGCACACACCAGCGCAAATGCGCCTACAACTCTTTAATCAGCCTTATGCATGCTTACTCCATCTTAAACACGCGCACTCACGCTTATACACACGCACTCTGTCTTACTCGGGTTTACACACGCGCACACGCACGCATACCCGTTCAGCAAGAAACTTTGGTGCTATCCACGGCATACACCTTCCATTTCTTGGCTTTCCCTAGCCTACCTGTTGACACACCTCTTTCCATGATGTATAAATGACAGCTGACACATGCCACTCTGCTCCAATGAGCTTCACTTCTTTCATACATACCCCCTCATGATGTCACATATCTTCTACTCTGTTACTCCCCATATCCTACTCCTACACTCCACTGACTATGCTCATTTGCTATGTAAACTTGCGATTCACTATCCTAACACTCATTTACATAGGATTGCCTACTAATGCTTGGTTACATGTCTTAGACTGAGCTTCCCCCCTTAGCAACCTCTACTCTGTGGCCATGTTGTCTTCAGCCTGCCATTCCCTTGCATTGTACATTAACAATTTCAATAAAATACACATTTGTGGGTTTTAATTTTTAGTATTCTGGGTTTTAGAGCACAGCCCGTTTGTGCTGCGCTGCACTATGCTTAAACATCGGAAATTGGCGAAAAAAAATATTTTTATTTTCATATTGCATCAGGAAACATTTCCAATGGCCGTATATTTGGCCATTGGCATGCTTCCTGCACTGGATGCAACCTTTATTAGGAGCTGTCATGGCTCCATTTTGCTATTTGCAGAACGGTACTCAGTTGTCAACTGAGTACATTTCTGCAAATAACACTGCTCTTACTCGGACAGGTTTGAGTTTCCTGAATCGTAAATCTACCTCATTTGCATTCCTTTTGCCTGCAATTGAGGTAATTTGCATATCCCAGCCCTGTCCGTGTAAGAGCCGTTTTAGGAGCTCTCTTACACGCCCCTACAGGCTGTTCCTGGATACCTCGTCGGACATGATGGCTGCATGAAGTCTTACTCTACTCTAAGACTCCGTGCAAGCCTTCGTGAATCCGGCCCATTGTCTCTCTTTATTTCTCCATCTAAACTAGTAGCTTCCTGTAATAAGTCATCTGCAGCTTTTTGATAATGTTTACTTATAAGTTGTAACAGTTCAATGCCATGGTTATTAAACATTTTTATTAGGTCCTGATGAAATTCCGAGCCTCCTCCCAACCCTGTAGTGTATTGCCAAACTCGGAGGCCTTTTGGAACTATGTCCTCACTAATACATTGTTTAAAGTAAGCTAGTTCCAAATGTAATTTTTTGCATTTAAGCAACTTTAAGTCTAGTAATTTAAGTTTACTATTCAGTGTTTCAGTTTGTACACTTACAGTTGTTAGCTCACCTTGTGTTTGAGCTGAAGTAGCAGGCTGAAAAGTTGGTAACTGTTCTGACCAAGAAGAAAGGTTGAAATTAAAATTCAGGTTCGCTGCCGGTATAGTGGAAGTGCGCTCTCCTTGTAAAACATGGCCTTCACCTCTGTTGTTATGTCCGCATTCCAACTCTTTTTGCGGTGTGGGATAAATAGACATATTAAGAAGAGGGTCCTCATCTGGTGTGTCTATACAAATGTCAATAGAAGGACTTACTAGTTTCTGTTGGTTAATAGATGATAATGAAGATCCTTTTGCTGCGATAGGTGGTGCCATAGGTTTCCCTGCAAGGCTGTCAACTCTAGCCACCAAAACATCAAGTTGTTTGCATAATTTAAGCACTAGAGCCGATAAAGTAGACAGCGCTCCTTCCATTTCATTCGTGCCTCCTTCTGGGCCGAAAGTAAGGGAAGGAGGTACATTTGCAGGCTCTTCCATGAAAAACAAGTGAAGCTGAAACACAAACACAAACTAAGTCCATACTACCAAAAGAAGAAGCTGCTCAGTATATCCAGCTGCCCAAATAAATCCTGCAAGCACGAGTAAAGTGACGTACTGTTTATTACAAAAACAAAAAATCACATAAAGCGCTTTTCGTCAGGCCACATAGCCCAACTTCTTCAGATATTTGTTCAATATAAAACATTGACTATATAGGAAGTGAAAGAGTCAGCTGTTTCCTGGAACAAACAGGAATCAGCTGTTCTTAAAGTGGCACTCACCCTCATTCATTACCTAAAGTATAGCTTGAACAGCTCTCATCTACACAATTGTTTTAAAAAACAATGCTTCTAAATAGTAAATAAATAGTTAAAATGACGTAAAAACAGTATTTATCCATTATAAAATATTGGTTCGATTAATGTTAAAGTTAAAAATGTATATAAGATATAGATATATATATATATATATATATATATATATATATATATATATATATATATATATATATATATATATATATATATATATGTATATATATATATATATATATATATATATATATATATATATATATATATATATATATATATATATATATATATATATATGTATAAATGTGTATAAATGTCACCGTATATATGATGTTAATGTTTAAGAAGAGGTGTAAGGAGTGTAACAAGACATAAAAACACATAAACAAAAGCAGCCAGAACCTAAACATAAGAAGTTAAAAATCAAGTAAACTAAAAAGCAATGGTATATATAAAACCGTATTAAGAACAGTGTGGCGATCAATTCCTAACCAAATTTTTAAATTGTAGCATACAATTAATTGAGTACATTTCGTTAATACCTGGCGGGTAACATGCAAAAGTACATAACTGCAGACTCAATTCTACTTTCTCTAACAATAAGGAGAAAGGACCTCCTCTAGGGTCATAGGTAATGCAATCTATAACCCTAAAAGTAAAGCATGGGTGGGTGCTATCATAGTGTGCCTGGCCAAAGCGTTATCTGACTTGTTGGACCTGATAGCATATGTATGTCCATATACCCTGTCCCTAAGCCTTCTATCAGTTTTGCCAATATAGAAGGCAGGACAGGTGTGACACTTAGCCAGGTATACTACTCCCTTAGAGTTACCATCAAATTTGTACTTGGTGTTATATTTAAAACCTCGTATAATAAATTTCATTCCCTGCTCCATATATTTACAATAAGGGCATGACAAACCCTTATTCATACCTGTGTGTCTAAGTGTACAGTAGTCCGAGTAACGAGTTTCCACTAGGTTCTTTAAGTTTTTTCCTTTTCTATAAACTATTTTGGGGAACTCAATGGGACCTCCTGACAATTGTGTGTCCATGTTTATCAGATCCCAATTTTTCTTTAAAATTTTTATAAAATCATAACTGTCTATACAATATGTAATAATAAGCCTATTTTAATTTAATATTCCATCCTGTGGTGGGCAACTATTTGGTTCTAAACTGCGGTTACTTGATAATATTGCTTTGTAAAAACCCACTTCTCTTTTATTTTTCATTTCCTGACAAATCTCTTGTAGGAGTGAACTAGGGTAGCCTCCCTTTTTAAACATGTCCATAAGTGTTAAGCATTCTTCAATAAACTGGTTGCCATCCATAACCATTCGAGCTGCCCTTACAAATTGGCCCTTGACAACCGAACATTTTTGGTGGGCCGTATGGCAGCTACTATAATGAAGGAATGCATTAGAGTGTGTTTCCTTTCTGTAGACCCCGGCTTTGAAACATTGGTTTTCTCTATCCTTACTTAAGTCAACATCTAAATAAGCAATTCTGTCCTGTGAAAAATTATGTGTAAATTTTAGAAATACACTAGTGTTGTTTAAGTAAGTTAAAAAGTTAGAAGCCTCCTGTTGATTACCCTGGAACATAATAAATATATCATCCGAGAAACGTATATAGTATTTGACTTTACTTGTGTGTGCAGTTGTGCCAAAGACATATTCATGTTCCCAACAGGCCATTACTAAATTTGTAAATGCACTGCCACATGGGGAGCCCATCGCCACTCCTATTTTTTGTAAATAGTATCTATTGTTGAAAATTTCACTTCCTATATAGTCAATGTTTTATGTTGAACAAATATCTGAAGAAGTTGGGCTATGTGGCCTGACGAAAAGCTCTTTATGCGATTTTTTGCTTTTGTAATAAACAGTATGTCACTTTACTCATGCTTGCAGGATTTATTTGGGCAGCTGGGTATACTGAGCAGCGTCTTCTTTTGGTAGTGCTTGTTATAGAAGCCTAACAAGTAATATTGCTATGTAATCTCAATTTCAAGACTATTAGGTAATTTTATTAAACCATGCATTAACTGGATGATACATAGCTGTGTATCTAACATGGGAGATAACTTTTATGACCTGTTAAATATGACCAATGTTCTCGATTGATTGAATTTATAGCAAGAAATAATAATATATTGGATTTGTTATTAACAAATATTCACTATCAGGTATCTAATCTCAGACCAATCACCTCCTTAGGCAATTCTTATTATGTAGACTTTCACTTCTCGATTGTATGTGTAACGTCATCGTGTAAAATAGAAAAAACTGAATATGACATTTCCAAAACAAATTCTTTAGATATCAGTACCACCATTGATGGAAAACCCTCTACACAGGCTATTCAATATCAGCCTTTAAGCAGCTTCTGTGTCAGACAAATGGAGGACAGCAACAGTCACCCCCTGCACAATGGTGGGGCATCAATGGAGTCAGGTAATTATATACCCATATGTCTGACCAGCCTCATCTGCATGGCTATGGAGAAGATCACTATAGACATAGGTAACTTACAAACTTTTGACCAAAGACAGTTCAGTTTTGTCAAAGGCAGATCATAACTGGCTGGCTTCTTTAATATGGTTACTAAAGCAATGGCTGAGGGGAAAATTGATACACACTGTATATCTAGACCTTGCAAAGGTGTTCAACACCATCACACGTTCAGATATTGTTGATAAACTCTCCCAGCTAAATGTTAATCCCTATGCAACTTGTTGGATAGCTAACAGGATCAGAAATAAAACCCAGGAAATTAGGACAGGCATCTGTTGGGAGGGTAGCCTAATGGTTAAGGTGTTTGCCTTACAAACACAAGATGCAGGCTTTGAGTCTCACAAGGGATAATGGCTAAGCTTAAAATGGCTCGCAAGGGCAGTTAGCTTAGTAAGAATCTATGAATCTCTACCTCCTCCAAAAGACGTATCACTAATTATGTATCCCAGGGTTTATTCCTTGTGGCACTCCCATTTGGTATTTAATTCTCAGAGGTCAAAGTTTATGATAAGGGTTTATGGCTAACCACGTTTGCTAACAGTAAACTTAGTGTCATAACCATGGACTAAAGCTAAATCCTCAACAATTTATAATTGTCTCCTACATCAACTGTGATGCCCACAATAACTCAACAACACACCCTTGAAAACTGATCCAGTAGTTAGGGACCTGGGAACTTATGTTGATGGTTTCATACGTTCATAAGTGCTTACTAAGCTAACAACCACAAAGACCTTTTTAAGCCTAGCCATGCATCCCAAATATCTGACAAATTCTGATAACCTTGATAAGTGTAAGGAGGGGTTTGGGAGACGACAAATTGTCCCCTTATCAAGATGTAGCTACTATTGTAAGAACATCCTGTTTCATTGTGTATTTTATTAGTAAGGGTATAGTGTCCAGGTCCAGGGATGTTATCATTCCACTGCATTCAACACTTATAAGGCTGATCATTGAGTACAATGCCCCCTTTGGTATGCACCTGTCCAAACGCATGATACAACTTCAATGACCACATTGCTTTCTCACCAAGAAGATCAAGGGCCTAAATCCCCAACAGTCTCATAGGTTCATAGGTAGATACTAGGCTATCAGCCCTGGGGCCTATATAAGCCTAGCCAAAAAAGTTCCCTGGCTTTCGCCACCCAAGAAAGTTATTTTCCTGTGCTTCTGTCTAGCAGTGCCACAGAAGTGATCCCAGCTGTGAATTTCCTATTTCCCATCCAATTGTCAAGATTTTTCTTAAAAAGGGCTAATGAGGAGCTTTGCTTGACATGAATGGGTAGTCTGTTCCAGAGCATGGAAAGTCTCAGGAACAGGAATCTATCCCTCCAGCATGTTCTGTTTATTGCGGAGTCAAGGATTAGGTCCCTGGAGCATGTGGCTCGGAGGGATTGGAGTTTCTTTAAGTGTAGCATGTCCAACAGATCTGGGTTTGACATGGCTTTGTAAGTTAGGCAGAGGCTGCCTCTGAGTAGGGAATAAGCAACGGAGTACAGCTGGCATTTTTTTGTGACGTTCTGCGTCTGTTTGAGACCGGTAATCCTCTTAGTGAGGTATTTCTGTGGCCTTTCTAGTTGTTGTGGATGTCTTGCGAGGTACATGCCAAACAGGGCATTGTACTCTATAATGGGTCTGATGAGGAATAAGTAGAAAGGAACAATGACCTCTTTTTTTCTGGAGGTGAACCCCTTTGTGATGAGGTGTGCCATATAGAAGGATTTTCTGACTACTGTGGCGATGTGATTATCAAAGGAGAGACTACTGTCCACCTGTGTCCCAAGGTCTCTTATCACACTTTCGGTGTTTAGTAGACTACCATGATAGTTCATGGGTACGGTGTTTTTCCCAAAGGGGATGACAATGCACTTCTCGGCATTGAGCTTGAGGTCATGACTTTGACACCAAGCATCAGTCTCAGTGAGGCCCCTGTGTAGAATGTCCACATCATTAGGCAATTCCTTTATGGCACCTAGTTTGCAGTCATCTGCAAACTTCATTAGCCAAAGACCTACTGTACTAGCATGGACTTCTGAGAAGTAGATGTCAAACAGGAGAGAACCCAGGAGTGAGCCCTGTGGTACTCCACTTGTCACTGGTCTGACGTTGGATTTGGAGTCGGCTACTTTCACTGTGTGGGTTCTGTCAGTGAGCCAGTTGGCCCCCCATCTTGTGACATAGGGATTTATGCCCAATCTAGTGAGTTTATCTATATTTCCAGAGTGGGGGATGGTGTCAAAAGCCTTGGCAAGGTCAAGATTAGCTGTGTGCACCACCTTATCCTCATCCACAGCTCTGGTGACTGCTTCAAAGAAGTCAATAAGGTTTAGGAGACATGACCTACCTTTTACAAACCCAAACGGAGTGGGGTCCAGAGTTTGGAGGTTACCTATGTCTTGGTTTATTATCTCCAAGATGATACATTCCATGGCCTTGCAGCCCAGGCTCATCAGGCTAATGGGGCGGTAGTACCCGGGGTCCGTGGTGGCGGCCCCTTTATGGAGTGGAATAACCATTGCTGCATGCCATTCACTAGGCACAAACCCTGAAGTGAGGCTATGATTGAACATTAGGTGGGGTGCCAGTTTGTTCTGTAGTTCATGCAGAACTCAGCCTGGGATGTTGTCAGGTCTCATGAATGCTGTGTTCTTGGCTTTGGAAAGTGCGGTCTTTACTTGTGCAGCTGTGATTACAGGTGTTTTGCATTCTTCTGATATAGTGATGGGCCCTTTGGGGGTGGGGGGTTGAAATTTGCATTGAACCTATCTGCCAGGATGTTGGCAATATCAGTTGGTTCTGCATATCTAGTGCCATTGTGCTGTAGCCATTGAGATTGCTGACATAGCTGTAGAATGCTTTGTGGTTATCTTTAGAATAAGTGGTGATTTTATTTTCGTAACTAGCTTTGGAGGATTTTATGAGGGATCTCAGCTTCTTACTGAGGCCGACCAGGGAGTTCCTGCAATCAGGGGATTTTACTATTTTTTTGCAACAGCTTCTTTTGTTGTAGAGTTTGTTTATGGTAGGGGACCACCAGATTGGGTTCCTTTTTTTGGAGGATAGCATCTTGGTTCTGTTCAGGATGGCACGATCCATGCACTTGTGTATGTGCTTATACAGTGCATTTGTATAGGATTCAGCAGTCGTACCTCTATTTTCCATCTGTATGGGTGTTGTGAAGCTTGGCACTTCTGTCTTAAGAAGCACGAAGTTGACTTTGGAGTACTTTTTTATGGTGGTTTCCTTAATGAAGGGTAGGGTCGGAATATTGATGTCTAGGGTGATTAGCTTGTGGTCGGATCTGACCAGCAAGGAGTTGACCTCTGGCGTGGAACATCAGTTGGTCATATTGGTAATGACCAGGTTCAGGATATTGTTACCCCTGGTGGGGGTATGGACAAGCTGATCCAGGGCATTGGAATTTATGAATTCCAGAAAGCGTTGAGCAAATGGGTTAGTACTTGGCTAGTTTTCCCAGTTGATGGTGGGGTAGTTGAAATTGCCCATTATTAGGGTATTGGGCTGTACCTTAATATTACCCAGTATATCAAGAAACATGGAGTGGGTATCCTAGGGCATGGCAGGAGATCTGTAACAAGCTGCAATCTGGATTGCAGTCTTGCCCAGTGTTAGTTGCACTTGGATAATTTCAGATGCATTATGTTCAGCAACTAGCCTGGAGGTGTGGATATTCTTAATGAATATGGACACGCCTCCTCCTTTAGTGTTTCGGTCCAGGTTAGGTGGCCAAAAGGTGTGGTATAAGTTTTAGCCTGGTAATGCAGGGGTGCTCCCACAGATGTTGATGTTCTCCATTTTAATGATTGCCTTCAGTGAGTGCATTTTTAGGTTTAGACTTCTAGCATTGAGTAGCATTACCCTAAGATTTTGCTTGCTTATACCTGCTACAGTGGCAAGTTTGTTATTTGAACCTTGCCTAAAAAAGGCACTATAGGGGTAGCAAGAGCCTTAGCCAGTATGTGGAATCCCAGGGGCAACAGGTGCAGGCCATCTCTGGCAAAGCATTGTAGTCTGTCGATCATGTTGTCCCAGCCAGACACACACTGGATCCCCTTAGAATGACACCAGAACCTTAGGCAATTGTTGAAGTCAATCATTTTGTCTTTGTATTGTGGTATCATTCTAGGCAATGGCAGGATGCTACCCAGGGCTAGGGTCATACCTGCCTGGGCTACATGATCTGAGAGCTCCTCCATGTCTCTTTTCATGTAGTTCAGGGAGATATGTCTCGGGTCATTCACACCAACATGGACAATGACGGAGTCATATTTGTACTTGGTGTGGAGTGACCTGAGTGCTTGCATTATGTGGCAGATCCTGGCACCCAACAGGCAGGTGACAGTAACTTTCTCTTTGTTTAGCCTGGTGAGTGGGACATCAGTGTGCCTGACTATAGAGTCACCTATGACTAGTGTGTTGGGTAAGTTGTTTTGCCTTATGGGCTGAGGTTGAGTGGCACACTGATTTTGTGGGCTATGTGTTGTTTGGGTAGTGTTGGGGGGGGGGTGGTTGCTTGCGTTTCAGCTTTGGAGGTCTCTGTTGTTTGGGCAGATTTTATTGAGAGCCTCTGCAAATGTAGGTGTGTGTTTTGTGTTACTATGTGGGGGTTTAGGTAGTGTAGGTTTTGATGGACCATGTGATGAGTATGGTGTGGTGCAAGTGTTTACCTTCTCCTCTTGACTGTTTACAACAGTCTTGGCTGGAGAGAGCTTGGCTTCCAGTTTGCCTATATAAGTGCATCTCTCACAGGTTGTAGTGTTGGGTGGTAGGAGGAGAGGGTTGTCAGTGTACATGAGGCAATTGCTACATTGCCCCAAGATGCTCAGATTCATCATGTGGACAGGGGAAAAGAGTGGGAGCTAACCCTTAGACATGCCTGGACAGGTGCTTATTAATTTAAGTACTAAAGACTATTTTCCTCCTAACGTGAGGACAAGGAAACAGTTTTGAGTGCTAAAACTAGAAAACTGGCTAGTTCTAAGGGAAAATTAGAAAAGCAGACTTTCTGGCACCGGGAATAGTTTAACCCTATGGCGCTATGCAATGCACAAAACCGCACAAACACGGGTTTGTAAACAGAAAGATGAAAGGGCTAGAAATAGCCCAAAATGGCCAATAAAAATACAGATTCTGAGCTGAAACCACTCCTCCAGCAACAGATAGTCTGCTCAAAGCTCACTACTCTCACTGATGAACAGAGAAGCTTCCTTCTATCTTAGTAAGGTCTGGGAAACACAGAAACTACAAAACAGACCAGAATTTAGCAAAACCTGAAAACCAGACTCTACTGGTTATAAAAAGGCAGGAAACGAGTAGAGAGGAGGATTTTTTTTCAAAAATTAAAACAGATACAGTAAAACAAACACTTTTAAAGCAGAAAAATGGCTAGCATACTTGACTGTGTAGCCCTCAACAGTTCACCAGTTGAAAAATACTTAAAAATGATCAGTTAAAGTGCGAACAGTATCAGAATTCAAAAAACAATTCAAATAAGTTGCAAAGTTATTAAAAAATGCTCAGAATAGTGCGGCTAGTGCAAATAAGAAATACAAAGCCTTGTCACTCTCCTGAT
Organism: Protopterus annectens; assembly: GCF_019279795.1. Lineage (NCBI taxonomy): Eukaryota > Metazoa > Chordata > Ceratodontiformes > Protopteridae > Protopterus > Protopterus annectens. The sequence continues at coordinate 1,169,948,890 of NC_056726.1, forward strand.
TTTCATACAAGCTACTTAGGGGCAATGTCTGCCTCATAAACAGTCTCATCAGACTTAGTCATCTCAGATCTACTGCACACCTGCAAGTCCAATGGTAACATGAGCACCCACTCAAGAGATCTTAATGTTTTCTGCAACATAATTAGAACATGCTGGAGGGATTGATGAATTTTGCAGAGGATACTGCTTTGGAAATGTCTTCCTCTCCACATAAGATAAAGTACTTCTCTTACTTTATCCAACCATAATCAGGATGAATGGATGGGAAACTGTTAATTCAGCCCTGGTTTAGCACACTTGTCCCTTAAGGATAGGGGTAATGTGTAAATGTTCTACCCAGCTCCATAACATTCATACTTAAATTACAAGTGCTAAAAACTTCATGGGACTACAGGGCTAGGCTTCTAAACATCCTCCCAGTTCAACAACCGATTAATTACCCATGAACCTAAAATTTTGTGAAAAAATATACACTTGCATTTTATTAGATGTTTAGATGGAATTTGAAAGTGTTAGACTATTGGACAGTTGCAAGACATCAAAGAAGGTCGGTATCAATGTTATTTCCCCACAAAGGTGGGATTCCAGGTGAGATAAACTACTGAAATATAAAATAAGAAAATATATAACTGGTATATAGGTTCATAGGTTGATACTAGGCTATCTGCCCTAGGGCATTTACAAGCCTAGCCAGAGTGTGTTTGGCTTTTGCCACCCTTCTTAGATTAGTTGACTGTGCCTCTGTACAGTAGGTCACAGAAGATAGCCCATTTAAGGTTAGTTTACCGTGCCTCTGTCTAGCAGCGACACAGAAGAGATCCCAGGGGTAAATTTACAATCTCCCATCCAAACATCAAGATTCTTCTTGAAGAGGGACATTGAGGGGCTCTGTCTGACATGGATTGGGATTTTGTTCCAGAGTGAGGGGAGCCTCTGAGATATGAATCTGTCCCTCCAGCATGTTCTATTTATTTCTGTGCTGAGGTTTAAGTCACTGGAGCATGTAGTTCGGATGGATTTGGATTTCTTGAGGTGGAGCATGTCCATTAATTCTGAGTTGGACATGGCTTTATACATCAGGCACAGATCGCCTCTGAGTAGGCGGTAAGCAACTGAGTAGAGCTGGAGTTTCTTTAGCCTAACTGCGTAGAGCATCTGTTTGAGTCCCTTGATCTTCTTGGTGAGGTACTTTTGGGGTCTTTCTAGTTGTAGCAGGTCTCAGGTAAGGTACATCCCAAATGGGGCACTGTATTCAATTATGGGCCTGATGAGTGATGAGTAGAGGGGCACAATGACCTCTCTTGATCTAGATGTGAACCCCTTCATAATAAGGTGGGCTGTATAGAATGTCTTTCTAACCACTTTGGCAATGTGATTGTCAAAGGAGAGATTGCAGTCTACTTGGGTCCCCAAATCCCTAATTACTTCTTCCAGATTAATGGATTACCACCTATGTGGTAATTTGTGGGCACTTTGTTTTTCCCAAAGGGGATGACTATGCACTTTTTGGCATTTAGCTTTAGGCCATAGCTCTGGTACCAGTTATCCATCTCTGTGAGACCTTTTTGGAGGATGCTCGTGTCATCCGGTGAGTAGATTATGGCCCCCAGTTTGCAGTCATCTGCAAACTTTGTCAGCCATAATCCTCCTGTGTTAGCCTGTACTTCAGAGAAATATATACCGAACAAGAGAGGTCCCAGGACTGAGCCTTGTGGGATGCCACTTGTAACTGGTTTAGAGTCTGACATGGCACCTGCAATTCTGACCATGTGGGTTCTATCCCTAAGCCAGTTTGCAACCCATCTTGTGACATAGGGGTTGATATTTAAGCTGGTGAGCTTATTTATGATGCCCAAGTGGGGTATTGGATTGTGTCGAAGGCTTTTGCAAGGTCAAGGTAGGCTGTGTGGAGTACCTTCCCTTCATCTATGGCCTTGGTGACTGTTTTAAAGAAATTGACCAGGTTCAAGAGGCAAGATCTGCCCTTAACAAAGCTGAATTGGGTAGGATCCAGTGTTTGGAGGTTCCCAATGTCTTTGTTTATGAGTTCCATGATAATACGCTCCATAGCTTTGCAGACTAGGCTAGTTAGGCTTATAGGGCGATAGTTTCTGGGGTCCATTGTGGCACCACCTTTATGGAGTGGGACCACTGTTGCTGTACACCATTCTTTGGGTACATATCCTGTTGTAAGGCTGAGACTGAACAGTGATTTTAAGTGAGGGTTCAGTTCTTCTTGGAGCTCGTATAAAACGCAGCCCGGGACACCGTCCAGTCCCATTGATGCTGTGTTTTTTGCTTTGGAGAGGGCAGCTCTCACCTATGCATCTGTGATGTCAGGAAGGCTACACTCTGTTGGGATAGTCATTTGCTCATTTGGGGGGGGGGGGCGGAGAAGTTTGTACTGAACCTGTCTGCCAGGATGTTGGCAATGTCTGTGGGTTCAGTGTATTTTTTTGTCATTTTGCACTAACTCAGAGCATATCTGGGAGTTTCCACCCAGGTTTCTGACATAACTAAAGAAAGCCTTGTGATCATCTTTAGCATCTTGTGCAATATTTCTTTCAAAGCTAGCCTTAGATGATTTTATGAGGGATCATAGTTTCTTGCTAGTACTGATCAGAGTTGCCTTACCTTTCAGGGATTTTGCTCTATCATGTAGTAGCTTCCTCCTTCTGTCGTACAGGTCTCCTGCCTTTGAAGGAGTGTGTCTTGGTTTTATTTGGGATAGCACAATCCATGCATTCCTGTAGTTATCCATAGAATGTGATTGTAACAGATTCTGCGGTTTGGGCCGTATTTTCCACTGGCCCTGGGGCTTTGAAGGATTCCACCTCGGTTTTGAGAAGTGGGAAGTTTGCTTTTGAGAAGTTTTTGACAGTGGTTTCCTTTGCTGGGGATGGGGACGGGATATGGATGTCCATAGTGATTAATTTATGGTCAGATCTTACCAATGAGGGGTATACCTCTGGTATGAAACATAGAGTCCCCATGTTGGTGATGATCAGGTCCAATATGTTTTCCCCTCTTGTGGGAGTGGTGACCAGTTGTTCCATAGAATTTGAGTTTATAAATTCTAAGAACCATTGGGCTAGGGTGTTGGGGCTTGAGTAGTGCTCCCAGTCTTTGTTTGGGTAGTTAAAGTCACCCAATATAATGGTGTTTGCAGAGACCTTCATATTCTCCAGTGTCTTCAGGAAAGCCGAGTGGGGTTCCTGAGTTTGGGAGGGTGGTCTGTAGCAGGCTACAAACTGGAAGGCAGTTTTTCCCACTGTTAGTTGCACATGGATGGTCTCAGATGCTTTGTGCAGTGCCACTAGCCTGGAGGTATGGGTATCTTTGATGAATATGGATACTCCCCCTCCTCTTGTGGTTTGGTCCGAGTTTTGGGGCCAAAAAGCATGGTATGAGGTATAGCCTGGTAGTGCTGGGGTGCTCTCGGGAGCCTTGAACCAGGTTTCTGTTACTGCACAGATATCGATATTCTCCATACTGAGGAGAGCCTCGAGTGTGTGCATCTTGAGGTTTAGACTTCTGGCATTGAGCAGCATTACCCTTAGTTTATTTTTCCTTGTGTTGTCTAAGGAGGTGGGTTTGTCTTTTGAGCCTTGCCTAAAAAAGGCACTATGGGGGTGGCAAGAGCCTTGGCCAGTATTCGAAAACCCAGGGGTGACAGGTGCAAGCCGTCCCTAGTGAAGCAATGTGGCTTGTCAAGCATGTCATCCCCGGCTGACAGACACTGGATCCCTTTTGAGTGACACCAATACTTTAGCCAATTGTTGAAATTGATCATTTTGTCTTTATACTGTGGTATCATTCTTAGTGAGGGTAAGATGCTACTCAAGGTCAGGGTCATACTGGCCTGGGCCACATGATCAGAGAGCTCCTCTGTGTCTCTTTTCATGTAATCCAGGGAGGTATGTCTCAGGTCATTCACACCAGCATGGACAATGACAGAGTCAGATTTGTACTTGCTTTGGAGTGACCTGAGTGCTTGTGTTATGTGGCAGATCCTGGCACCCGACAGGCAGCTTACAGTGACCTTCTCCTTGTTCAGCCTGGTGAGAGGAACATTACTGGGTCTGACAATAGAGTCACCTATTACAAGTGTATTAGGTGTGTTGTTTAGCCTTAAGGGCTGTGACTGTGTGGCACACTGACTTTGTGAACTATGTGATACGTGGGTATTGTTGTGGGGTAGCAGTTGCAAGGATGTCTGCTTTGGAGGTCACTGTTGCTTGGGCAGATTTTTATTTAGAGCCTCCGAGTATGTTTTTGCGTGTTTATGTGTTTGGTTTGCTGTTGCGATAGGTCTATGTGAGACTGGATTGGTGGTGTGTGTGATTATCTTCTCCTCCAGACTGACCATGCCAGTACTATGTTGAGAGAGCTCAGCCTCCAGTTTGGCTATATAGTTGCATATCTCACATATATTTGAGCTTGTTGGGAAGAGGAGAGGGCAGTCTGTGTACATAAGGCAGTTGTAACATTGCCTCAAGATTCCCATATTCACCAGCTGGACTGGAGAGTAAACCTGAAACTGACTTTTGGACATGCCAGAAAATGCCAAAAAGTAGGCGGCAATGCAGAAATCTTAACAAATAATCTGAAGAAAAATACTTAAAATCTCAAAAGTGGCTCCTTTTTTCTCTCAGTGTTTTCTCCTGTTGGTGGGTGCTTCACCAACAGCCAACAAGTCTGAAAAGACGCCAAAACCATGAGACAATCGGGTTTTAAGAGAGGGGGATCAAGGAGTTTGGAATTGACCCAAAATGGCTAATAAAACTACAGTTTCTAGGCAGTAACCACTCCCACAGGGGCAGGCAGGCTGTTCAGTGTTTACCACTGCCACTGATGAACACAGAGACTTCCCTTTAGCCCAAGCAAGCAATGGCCTCCAAGAAACTTACAAACAGTTCAGAACAGCAAATCTGTAACTGAACTTTTTTTAAATTTCAGAAAGTGGGAAAAAAGCAAGATTATTGTGTTTTTTTTGTTTTGTTTAAAGATAGCAGAGATACACAAATAGCAACAAGTTAGAACAGTGCAATAAATGACCCCACACTTGAGTGCTAGGCCAGAGACAGGTAAAATGCAAGTTTTAAGAAAAAAACGATTTTAAAATAAGTGCAACACAGTAAATGCAGTAAACAGGCTCTAGATGTGTTCTAAATACAGTCCCTAATACAGATATCAAGTTTAGCAAGCTGGAAAATGCCAAAAAGTAGGCAGCAATGCAGAAATCTTAACAAATAATCTGAAGAAAAATACTTAAAATCTCAAAAGTGGCTCCTTTCTTCTCTCAGCGTTTTCTCCTCTTGGTGGGTGCTTCACCAACAGCCAACAAGTCTGAAAAGACGCCAAAACCACAAGGCAATCGGGTTTTAAGAGAGGGGGCTCAAGGAGTTTGGAATTGACCCAAAATGACCAATAAAACTACAGTTTCTAGGCAGTAACCACTCCCACAGGGGCAGGCAGGCTGTTCAGTGTTTACCACTGCCACTGATGAACACAGAGACTTCCTTTAGCCCAAGCAAGCAATGGCCTCCAAGAAACTTACAAACAGTTCAGAACAGCAAATCTGAAACTGAACTTTTTTTAAATTTCAGAAAGTGGGAAAAAAGCAAGATTTTTTGTTTTTTGTTTTGTTTTGTTTAAAGATAGCAGAGATACACAAGTAGCAACAAGTTAGAACAGTGCAATAAATGACCCCACACTTGAGTGCTAAGCCAGAGACAGGTAAAATGCAAGTTTTAAGAAAAAAACAATTTTAAAATAAGTGCAACACAGGAAATGCAGTAAACAGGCTCTAGATATGTTCTAAATACAGTTCCTAATACAGATATCAAGTTTAGAAAGCTGGAAAATGCCAAAAAGTAGGCAGCAATGCAGAAATCTTAACAAATAATCTGAAGAAAAATACTTAAAATCTCAAAAGTGGCTCCTTTCTTCTCTCAGCGTTTTCTCCTCTTGGTGGGTGCTTCACCAACAGCCAACAAGACTGAAAAGACGCCAAGCAAATTTGTAATTGAACTTTTTTTTTAATTTTCAGAAAGTGGGAAAAAAGCAAGATTTTTTTTTTTTTTTTTTTTTAAAGATAGCAGAGATACACAAGTAGCAACAAGTTAGAACAGTGCAATAAATGACCCCACACTTGAGTGCTAGGCCAGAGACAGGTAAAATGCAAGTTTTAAGAAAAAAACGATTTTAAAATAAGTGCAACACATAATGTATTTTTCCTGGTTAGGGGTTGCCACAGAGGATCACCTCTCTGCTCATGATTGGTAGTGGAGTTTTATGGTGCTGAGGTGCTAGCCCAGTGCCCAACCTTCCACAGAAGGCATACACACATCTAGGGCCAATATGGAGTGTCTAATCTACATACAGCATGTCTTTGGGATGAAACCAGAGCACACAGCGAAAATCCACACAACCACAAGGAGGACATGCAGACTCCACACAGAAGGCACCCCAGCCAAGAATCGAACCAGCAAACCTCTTATGGTGAGGCAGCAATGCTAATCACTGCACCACCGTGGTCGCCCATATAGCTGGCATATAACTAAATGTTCTAAATCTTACAAGAAAATACATAGAAAGGTGAAGCTTGCTATTAAATTTGCCAGGGCAAATTATTAATTAAACTTAGTTAATAATTTGCCCTGGCAAATCATTAACTAAAAGTTAAATTATTAATTAAACTTAGTTAAAGAACATGGCACATATAAATTGTTTTACAGTGTCAGTGGTGAGTACACCAAGTGATACAATTAAAAGATGAAGGTAAGGGTATTAATAACCCCCCAAAATAACCACCTTACTTAATTGTTATTTCTCAGAATGAGATACTGCATTTCATAATGATGTGCATGATGTTATACTGGACTGTGATATCAATCAGATTTCGGCAAAGGCTATTTATATATTCAGTACTTGCTTCATTTTCTGGGGTTGCTTAATTATGAAGGCTTCATCACCTTAATTACTGAAACTCTAAAATAAAAATGAAAATACTAATGTGATTTCATGTCAAACCAGACTTTTGTACAATCATACAATTGCTATGTTCGTAAATAAGATAAACACTATAAATTATTATTCAGCCATTCTACAAAGGATGGAAGCCCTGACTGTTTTATAATGATTCAGGACTGAATAGAATCCCAGGTGCTGCAGGCTCTGAGTAACTGGCTAATACAGGCTCGCTCATCTGGAGTGGAGACAGAGAGCCGCCCTGTATTGCAGTAGTGGTATGTAGGTACCATTAAGGACTGACGTGTACATCCAGAGCTGTGGGTAAACCCTGCTTACCCATGTCCAGTCATTGATTGTTACTGAATTAATTGTTTTAAATTCCTCTTATTAAATGTATAGTGCTGTACTTAACAGTAAGTGATCAATGGCTGGAAGGGTTTCACTTTGAAACATATCATTATTTCATTAAATAAACATTAAACACTAATTTATTGTCCTATTGAGTAAACATTAAAGATTTAAAAATAATTTCATCAAAACTGATGACTACTACAAAATACTTAGAGTCATTTCTTAAACAATGTCAAGTACTTAAACATTATGATTTACTGTATTTTAAATGTTTAATTACAACTGTTTCAATTTCTACACATTTTACTTAAACACATTGGTTTCTGTTTGTATTTGTTTTATAGAATATATTATTTACTGCAGCTCACTGTTATCCTTTGAATAGTGGTTGTCTAGTTAAAGTCATTCCCAGTATAAATTATTATAATGAAGCAGTCATCTGTTAAATTACAGTCGTTTGATTTTGTTCTCCACTTTGATAAACTATCCAAACATAAAGCCTTTCTGAAGGCACAGATAAGGTTTTCAAGTTCATATGTTTAATAAACAAACTAGAGAGTTACTGGACTTTAAGAAGTTTGATTGCTATAACCTTGTGGTGATATTTTCTAGTTTACATGCATACTTCAAGAAGATTTTTGAAGGACGGTATTGAAAGTTTTTTCTTTTCATAAGGGGAAGATTATTCAAAAATGTGCTGTGTATTATATCTGCAATTTATTTTTCTTTTATTGATGTTTACTTTTAGCATTATATTCCTTAATTTGAGGTTATTTGTCCCAATAGTGCCTTCTAGGCACAAGACTTTAACCAGAACTATATCAAATTTGCTTTGTAGAGCATGCAGAGGTCACCTTTACGTTATTTAGAACTCAGCATAATGAAAATGCCTAAATATTTTCTAAATCATTCAGGTTTTCCAGCATGTGATTTTTTTTCTAGAAATGAGTCATATCTTATCAAATTATTTGGGTAGCTTATTAGAAGGCTGCAGAATGAAGGACTGTATTCAGTAATAGGTCTTATCAGTGAGCTATAACATAGTTCATAGGTTCATAGTTTAGTACTAGGCTATCGGCCCTAGGGCCTATACAAGCCTAGCCATAACAATTCCCTGGATATTTCTTCCCACAATATTTACTTACTTCCCCAGACCCTTGTCTAGCAGCATGACTGACGTGATCCCCGGGGTGAATTTCCTATCTCCCATCCAATCATCAAGATTCCTTTTGAAGAGGGCCAAGGAGGTGCTCTGCTTGACATGTATGGGCAGTCTATTCCAGAGTATGGGGAGTCTCTGGGTCAGGAACCTATCCCTCCAGCATGTGTTGGTCATTGTGATGACAAGATTTAGATCCCTGGAGTGTGTGGCTCTGAGGGATTGGGATTTCTTTAAAGTGGAGCATGTCCAACAGCTCAGGGTTTGACATGGCCTTGAATGTAAAGCAGAGATCTCCTCTGAATCTCTGAATGCAATGATTTCATTGGCATAAAGACCATACCTTTTAGACAGAACTGCAGACTATGCTATTTTGTTTTTAGATAGTACACAATGGTCAAAGTTTAAATTGCTGTCAACATTACCCCTAGATCATTAATAGTGATGCCACTTTCATGATTTTTGACGAATGTTATGATGACACTTCTACTGACATTAAAGGAAATAAGCAATACTATTGTACCAAGTGTGTATTGTTATTAGACTACCATGGAGAAATGTACTGTGTTTTAGTGAAGTACTTATGCTGCTCAGTTTTGGAAAGACATTAATATAATCATTTATTGTACCTCAAAATCCCAACCTCAAGCATCTCTTGCCTGTGCATTAGCAAAACAAACCAGCTTACTCACAGAATTCACCAAAGCACATACTACACCACCCACTAACCACTCTTACATAACCATGTTCTCATCTTTTATTTAATACTCAGAATACCACAATTCTAATCTATGAAAATAACCAACAAATAAATCAATAATGTCTTAGCAAACTACTTATCCACAAGGCAAGCTTCCTATCACCAATGGTGTGCCCATGGTTCATTCAATAGACTATACACTTTATCATTTGACCCTACAATACTTATACATACATTCCAGTTTCCATGATGTATTGTCAGCTATACCAAAAATAGCTCTTATAAGGCCAGTCCACAAAGATACCTCACTATGACTATAGCCATTTTCTGTATAAACTTGATCCTCTGCCTATTATAAAAAAATCTCAATAAGTTATGCACACCCTAACATACAAATACATTCAAGAATATGATATTATTTCCAAATACCAACATGGCTTTTGTGCTGGGAGGAGCCCCATGAGTACCTTTTGGGCCATAAGCAAGATTATTCAACAAAATACCAATAAAGGACAATTCTTTCTAGCTATATTTATCAGTACCTCCAAAGCCTTTATCTAACTAACCATCTAATGTGAGAATTCCTTCCAGCAATATAGATGGAGCTCTAAAATAACATTCTGGTCCTCTGACCTCCTTGATAATAATCTATTGTATAAAAATATGGCTGTTCACTTCTTTAGCTTCCTCTTTTCTAAAAGGCATCAACTTATGGTCTATGTTAGCCCCTTTTTATATATTAAATCACTTCCAGACTCATTCACTGATACAAATCCTTCTCTACATGAACAATGCTGCCCTGTACAGGTCTTCTCCTTGCCCGACCTAACTAGAAATCAGCAGGGAGATGACCTTTCAAAACTCTACCTGGCATAGCAATAATGAACTAATTAATGTCAAGAAAACAAAATACATATTTGAACTCGTAAAGACCTAACAGAATAAGAACTCTGAGCCAGATGGCTACTTCAGTCCTAAGTTCTAAGGGAGTTAAGAAGAGAAAACAATTTCATTTGCCCAAATCTGTAAGAATATATATTAAAACAATATTGTTAATAAGAAGAAACCTGTAGTGCAAGATTATGATGGAGAAAATGGAAAAGATTTAAGAAAAGTAACATTAAGTTCTTTGAATTACAACTGGTCTGATGAAGGATATTCCAAACCTTAAATTCACAGTAGGAGAAATACAAATATATCCATACATGCATACATACATACATACATACATTTCAGGCAATGGCCTGCCAATATAACAAAACAGCAATTCCCTGTGTATTAGAAAACAAACCAAAAATAACACTAGTCCTTGCTTTATTACAATTTGATAGTGCGTTTCATGCATTAGCTACTCTCCCAGAGAACCAACTAGTACATCTTTCATTCCTATATAATCTTCTACATAGGGAGTCTAATGATTCACTACTACTTTTTGATGACCCCAAACATTCCAAGAGGTAGTTGTCTCTAAAGGCCTTATATAGACCAAAATAATGTATCCTCTTAAATATCTGTATGAGACACTGCACACCTTCAAATATTTTAGTTTTTCATAATAACCTAAGTTTTCACACTCATGTTCTCTACCTTTTCATATAAAAACTGACCTTAGACTATAAAGTCTATAACAATTGAGGCTGCAAGACAATAAAAATCCAAGACAATAAAGACAATAATATTTTAGACATTAAAAAAACATAAGATATTTTTAAGTTCTAAAACATAAGACTTTTTTTATTAAACTGAACTCTTTTATTCATATTTTATAATAATTTTTAAAATTGATTTAATACATATACAATTATATCATGTGACTATGCATGCATTTAAATCATGTGATTGGCTTTGCTAAAAATGTTTTTATATGATGGAGTCTATTTCATTCTGAGCATGAAAACATTCATTTGTTATACCAAATTCTGTTCAGTTTTTTTTTTTTTTTTTTTTTTTTTGAGAACTATCTGATGGAGCTGTTAACCAGAAAGCCACTTGGGAATCTGCTACTGTTGTTAGCATCCTAGGAATGGCAGCATATTTTCATGAATAGCATGACTCCTCACCATGAATTGCAATGTTGGATCCTACATAACTAAAGGGGCCATCTATGCTCCTCTATCAGTTTGTAAACACTTCTTCAGTTGGTAGGAATCACCATCACCAGACTTAGTTGTCATGCTAATGTCATACCTGCACCAGCCCCCAGTTATAAAATGCAAGCCTGGGTCCATATTATTTCATCGAAACTCAGATTCCGCGAATACCTACTCATCGACCCCTTTTCAGCGAACTACCCTTTTATCAAACACACAAATCAGTGAGCGTTTTTCCAGGTAACTAATTTAGTAGGCCAACATACCAAGCAATACACACCGCAGTATACCAAACCCACCAAAGTGGGGTGCTAAACCCCCATACCCCCACATTCCCCCACTTATATATACCAACTCGATTTTGTACCACAGTGGGGAAAATGGAAAACCCCACATGTTGGCCAACTAACTCAATGCCCTTGGAAAAAAGTCTGCTGATCTGAACATTCACTGAAATGACATTCACTGAATAGGTTTCAATGAATAGGTATTCGCTGAACTGCAGTTTCGATTAATTAATATAGGCCCACAAGCCCTAACCCCCCCCAGCAGTGACCATGTAAGGAAAAAAAACTTAGGCCAGTTGGGCCCATTCCCTCTTCTTGGGATTGACAGACCTATTCTCTCAGCCTGTAGCATCAAAAACCTGAGCCACTAATCAAACTCAGATCAGCTGGGCCAGAGTTATGGTTTAATCCATCTACATCACTGATGAAGGAAGGAATATCTATCTACACCACTGATGAAGGAAGGAATAATACTAATTTTAACTTTCTTTAATTTAAATTCTAGCAAGTAAAATATTTATTTGGCTCTATATTATCTTGTTCATTTAATTTTGCTTCTCCTACAAAGTCAGTTTTCACCTTATTCTATTTAGCATATTTACTACCAAATAACTCAAAAACTCTTTTCTGCTTTTCATTCAGCTTACTAAAAGACTGGAAACCAGTTATACATAATTTTTCCTATCCTTATTACTATCATTTGGTAACACATTTGTTTAGAACCAAATAAAAAATACCCATCATTTTCCTGTTTTTACAAACTTTAAACTAATTTCTCATTGTTTTGTCTTGTGGAAAAATGATGTGTGTGTGTGTGTGTGTGTGTGTGTGTGTGTGTGTGTGTGTGTGTGTGTGTGTGTGTGTGTGTGTGTGTGTGTGTGTGTGTGTATGTATGTGTGTATATATATATATATATATATATATATATATATATATATATATATATGCAAATAAACTTGAAGTTTTTATTTCATAATAGATTTCAAGTTTTTATTTCATTACCCTCCATAAATTTGAAGTTTTTATTTCATTAAAAGTGAATACATTTGAAGCTTTATTTCATTGTGTAAAATCATTTTACTTTTATACTGTTTTAGTACTGCTGTTCAAGTTACAGGAATTGTTTCTTTGTTGTTTGTTTGGCTTTTAACTACCTGCAATGCAGTTTGCTTTTTTCTTTTTGTTTTCCCTTCTATCTCAGTTCTCAGCTTCTTCTGATTTCCCCCATTTGTTGCCATTATGGCTGTGTTAACTATACTCAGTTTCATCCCATTTACCTTAAGTTTTGCATTCCATTCCCATACCCTTTGCTGAAGTTATTGTACAGAGTCTGCCTGTAATGCCACATCATCAGCATACAGCAGCCTTGCTGATCTCTTCCCTCTGGCCTGTTTGTAAATGTAGTCCACCACCATTATGAACAGCAGTGGTTTCAGAACTTCACTCTAATGCACATCTACTCCCACTGGCAGCCGCTCTGTGAGACTGAACACTGTTCATACTTTAGTCATTGGATCCTTATATATAGCCTGTGTGAGGCTGCCAGACCAGTTAGCTGGAATTTTGTAAATAATTGTATGTTACTTGTGAATATTGCTATGATTCATACAGAACTGTATGTTATGTACTGAGCTTCAAAAATATAACCACAGTGTGCCCGACTGGAAAAGAACAGAAATGTGTATGGACTATAAACCTGTGCAAATGTATGTTTTAATAGTAGAAGTTGGAACCTACATAGTTAACTTGGAAAACTCAATAAAAATAAGTTGGAATCAAAGTGCTTTATGGCTGTGTGTTTATCTCTCAGTTTCAGAGAAGGAGACAGGATGTCTCGAGCTAGAAGTTTATTTCTATTCTCTTGAAACTGAAATAATTACTAGGTTTAAAATGTAAAGTGTTTTTATTGCTCTGTGACTTCCTAGCATCTGCACATCTGAGAGATAAGTATTTGTAACACAGAGATGTTAGTATCTGGTTAGCCTGGGAACTGAAGGCAGGTGACAAAGAGCAATGTTATCCCAGATAACCCAGCAGTAATGTGTATTAATTAATTAAGAACCATCTCAGAGAGTGAGTGTGGACATTTTATATTTGTCTTTGGACCTGGAAACATCCTCTCATCAGTACTTGCCTTGCTAATAGTAAGTAACCAGGGTACAGTAATCTCTCTTAGAGATAGAGAGGAATATAGTAAGATTAGTTTAGATGTTTTCTGTATTTATTTGAGACTGTCCTGCAATGTTGTTTTAAAATATTCCTTGTGACTGTGAACTTTGTAGTCACTGTGTTGAGTTATTGAGTATTGTCTTGTTCTTTTATTATTTATTATTAAATATATTTAAAGTTTCAATTGTAGTTGGTTTGTTTAGAGATATTTAAGTTCTTAGAGTACTTGCATATGTAATTGTTAACACTGTATAGGCCACTCCATTAGCCTTAGTCTTGGTCACAAGTACCATTTGGATAATAGTAACATTGCACAGTAGGATTGGACACCCTTTGTTAAGGGTCTTATAGTAGCTGTTAGTTAAGGGTGGCTGGTGGCAGCTGGTATTACCTTATAGTCTGGGCAGAAAGGAGCTCCCAGATGTGTGTGTGTGTTTTTGTATATCACTCAAATCTCAAAGTGTGTGTGTGTGTGTGTGTGTGTGTGTGTGTGTGTGTGTGTGTGTGTGTGTGTGTGTGTGTGTCAGCTACTTCGGCAGAGACATGAAGCACTGGTTAAACAGAGAGAGTGCTGGACATCTTAGCTTGGGCACATGGATAAGATGTTAACCCTATAGCTGTGCGAGTGGGGAGTCTTATTGGGGATCTGGAAAAAGAGGCAGAAACCAGCCCCAGACTGACTGTGATCTCTGTGTGCCCATAAGTGGAGCTGTACTTTACTGTGTGTGTACTTGTCATCTTCCCAATGTGTATGTCCCTCACTGGTGACCGTGGTGAGGACTGAGGCTCCTTGATTACTGGGCCAGTACAGGGGCATGAAATATTAATTGTTTGGCAGCGGTGGGATAGCCACATCACATATTGATTTGTTGATAGTGGTGAGATAGTCACATCACATATTAATTGGCTAGTAGTGGTGTGGATATTGAATTCCTGTAGCCTGTGTACAGTAGTCACCGAAGGTGTTTGTACTCTCACTCAGCCACACAGTGAACATTCAGAGTTCATATCACAATTGTTTTATTTTCTTTGTTAGCTTAGTCAGAGAGAGCAGGCAAGCATGTCAGCAGAGGAGTATGTCAAGCTGACAAGGAGCCAGCTGGCTGAGATGTGCCAGGCTAAAGGACTGGTGCATGCCAGCCTGACTAATGTAGACAAGATTGCAGCTTTAGTCACAGCTGCATCACAGAAGAGCAACCAGGAGGACAATCAGACTGGCCGTGGAGATGTACAACTGCCAGAAAATGGGCAGCTCAAACTTTGCACAGAGGACTTAAAAATCCATCTGGAGTTAAAGAGACTTGAGTTAGAGGATAAGCATTTGGAAACAGAGGCAGCAGAGAGACTGAGACATCTAGAGACTGAGGAAAATGAGAAACTGCAACATCTAAAGGCTGAGGAAAATGAGAAACTGCAACAACACTTGGAAACTGAGGAGAATGAGAGGCAGAGACAACATGAAAAGGAGATACTGACTCTTCACCAGAGTCATGGAGGTAATGAGGAAGGGAGTAACAAAATCCCAGAAGCAACAAAGGTCAGTAAATTTCTTCTACATTTTACAGATAATTCTGATAATTTCATTCATATGTTTGAGAGGGTATATCAACAGTATAATGTTGACCAAGGGCACTGGGTACGGTTCCCGTCCCCCTTACTCCATGGTAAAGCTGCAACTGTTCTTTCCAAACTGTCTGATACTGATTGTTTAAATTATAATACAGTCAAAAGGTGTTTGCTAGACTGTTTTAAGTTAACACCTGAAGCTTATAGGAAAAAGTTTTGTGAGCACAGATGCAAGGCAGATGAAAGTGTGTGTGAATATGATACTGAACTAAGCAGTTATTTTAATAGGTGGGTGTGTGGATGTCAGGTCACCACATTTGAAGGCTGGTAGACCTTTTGGTAAGGGAACAAGCCCGTAGCAATTTGCCTGAGGACATGAGAATCTGGTTAGCTGATAGACAATGCACTGCTTTAGATGACTTGGGGAAGAAGGAAGACCTATACCGAGCAAGCAGGGCATCACTGCACAGGAAAGGGACACCCAGTGCTGCTCATGGGTCTAAGGGAACCCATGGTGGGAAGCTCAGACTGCCCCAACAGAGTCCAGTAGTGGAGGAAGCCACTAATCCAGGTACACTTCCAGGACCAAGGGTTAAATGTTTTAAATGCAACCAGTGGGGCCATTCAGTATATAGATGTCCATGGAGGCAAGGTGGGGAACAAAAGGTGGGAGAGTCAGTAAGTGGGAATGATAAAATGCCAACAGTAGGTTGTCTCAAGACAACAAGGGTACCAAACTACCACAAGAGGCTATATCCTATCTTAGTGAATGGGAAAGAGGCCATAACTAAGAGAGACACAGCCTCTGACCTAACCATTGTGAAGCCTGCAATGGTTGCAGAGGAGTACTAATTGCTTGGGCAGTCTACTTCAGTCAGAGCTTTAGGAGGGACCCCATTCCAAACACCTTTGGCTAAGGTTCACCTTGGCTGGGAGGGTGGAAAAGGAAGCCAGCAAGTAGGTGTGTTTGAGGATATCCCTTTAGATGTCTTGATAGGGAATGATTTTGATAATGCAGTACTGTGTGTTCATGCAGTTACACAGTCATGCTCGGAGAAAAGTATGTGGGTCTGGTAGCCTGGGGGCCACCCAGACAAACCACACACTTGGTTTCTTTGGACAGAGTGACTGGAAGGGCAGAGGTGAGTAGTAGTACCCAGGCTGACAGTGAGGCACTGCTGTCAGTGGATACCAGACTTCCTGTGGAAGGGGAGCTGTGAAGTGTTACAAAGAGTGAGTTGAGATAGGCTCAGCTGTCAAACCCTACATTAGAAATCCTGAGGGACATTGCTAGGGCAGCACCTGATTATCAATGGAAAGGGGAATCTGTATACTGGGACAAAGGGTTACTGTATAGATAGTGGACACTTGAGGGAGAGCTAGAAGGTGAAAGAATACAGCAGGTAGTAGTACCCAGAACCCATCGTCTGGCATTTCTAGCTATAGCCCATGATATTCCCTTTGCAGGTCATATGGGCATAAAGTGTACAAAGAGATGTATTATGCAGAGTTACTATTGACCTGCGATTTCCATAGATGTAACAGGGAATTGCAGGAATTGTGTGCAAAGCAGGAGACAAGGTGAAAACTCCTTTGGTGCCTTTGCCTGTAATTGAGGAGCCATTTCAGAGCATAGCTAAGGATATTGTGGGGCCAGTGAGTACCCCAAGTTCCACAGGGAAAAAGTATATCCTAGTGGTAGTAGATTATGCTACCAGATACCCTGTGGCATTGGCTCTGTCCTCCACTTAGGCAGAAAAGTTGGCAAATGCTTTGTTAGAGATTTTCAGCAGGGTATGTTTCCCAAAAGAAATACTGACTGACAAAGGTGCCAATTTCATGTCAGACCTACTGGCTTGTCTGTGAAAGTACTGTGGGGTGAAGCACCTAAAGAACACCCCCTATCATCCCCAGACTAATGGTCTTATTGAGAGGTTAAACTCTGCACTCAAGACCATGCTACAGGCATTTGCAGACCAGTTCAAGAGGGAGTGGGACTAATACTTACCCCATCTGTTGTTTGCTTACAGAGAAATTCCTCAGGAATCCACATGTTTTTCACCCTTTGAATTGCTGTATGGGCATAGGGTGAGGGGACCTCTAGATTTGATTCAAGATGAGTGGGAGGGGTGAGTGTGAACGTCAGGGCAAAGCCCAACAGCAGAAAAAGGTCTGGTATGACAGGAAATCTTGAGCTAGAGAGTATGCTGTAGGGCAGCAGGTAATGGTTAGCATTCCTGTCAGACACAACAAGCTGCAGGCAACCTGGGAGGGACCCTACAAGGTGGTAAGGAAGGTCAGTGATGTTAACTACATTGTAGAACTGCTAGGCAGGAGGCAGGGGAACAAATTGTACCATGTTAACATGATGAAAACTTGCCATGATAGGAAGGCCGTGGTGCTTAGTATTTGCAGTGGATGGCAGGGGGAGTCTGAGGGGGATCTGGTGACTGATCACCTCAGTGAGGCTCGGACTGACACCTCAGTGGAAGGAGTAGCAATGTCCCGGCAGCTATCCCCTATGCAGGTTTGAGAAATCCGAGCAGTGTTTCAAATGTTTGGGGGCACATTCACTGGAAAACCAGGATGCACCCACTGGTGCAGTACAATGTGGATACAGGACCCCAAAGGCCAATTAAGCAGGCCCCTTATAGGGTGCATGAGAGAATCAAAAGTCTCTGAAGGAGGATATACAAGAAATGTTGGGACTAGGGTTAATTCAAGAGTCCAGCAGTCCCTAGGCTTCCTCAGTGGTGCTGGTACCAAAGAAGGATGGCAGCACCAGGTTCTGTGTGGACTACAGGAAATTAAATAGTCACAGAGAGTCAGATGCTTACCCCACGCCTAGGACGGAAGAAGCCCTGGACCAGCTGGGTGGGGCTAAGTATCTTGCTACCTCTGATCTTAACAAGGGTTACTGACAGATGCCCTTGACTCTCAGTGCTAGAGACAGGTCAGCCTTTGTGTCTCCTTTTGGCTTGTATGAGATCACAAAGATGCCCTTTGGGATGAAAAATGCCTCAGCGACTTTTCAGAGGCTGGTAGATCGTACCCTAGCCAGAGTACGAGATTTTGCCCTAGCTTACATACATGATATTGCCATCTACAGCCATTCCTGACAAAAGCACCTTCAGCATGTCAAGGAAGTGCTGGGCAGACTACAGAGGGCAGAGCAGACCATGAAGCCCAGCAAATGTCAGGTGGGTATGACAGAGGTCTCCAACCTGGGACATAGAGTGGGGAGTGGCAAGATCAGGCCAGAATCCGCCAAAGTGGAAGTTATTTAGGCATAGCCTGCTACTGTTACCAAAAAGCAGGTGAGGGTATTTTTACGGACAGCAGGGTACTACAGAAAGTTTGTCTCCAGTCATAGTACAATAGCTGCTCCCTTCACAGACCTGACAAGGAAAAAAAGGCCAGATAAGGTATTGTGGACCCCAGCATGTGAACAGGCATTCCAGAAGCTTAAAGGAGCTTTGGGAGGACCTCCTGTGTTAGCCAGTCCAGATTGCAGCAAATAATTTCTTGTGCAGTTGGATACTTCAAACCATGGGGTGGGGGCTGTACTTACCCAGGTTTCCTCAGAGGGAGAAGAAAACCCAGTGGTATATCTCAACTGTAGGCTCCAACCCAGGGAGGAAAACTATGCAGCTGTAGAAAATGAATGCTTAGCCATAGTGTGGGCACTGTAGAACTTTCAGCCTTATCTGTATCAAAGGAAATTCATTTTAATTGCAGACCACAATCCCTTAATATGGCTACATTGAGCCAGCCAGCATAATGCCAAGTTACTAAGGTGGAGCCTAGGGTTGCAAGCATATGATATTTCAATGCAGCACCGCAGTGGGGTTAGCAATGCCAATGCAGACAGGCACTCAATACAGGGAATGGGGTAAGGTATTCCCAGATAGGCTTAATGCTCTCAACCAATGTTTCACATGGGTCACTTTAAAAACTAGCTTAAGGTTTTGCCAGGGGGGGGGTTGTGAGGCTGCCACCCCAGCTAGCTGGAACTTTGTAAATAATTCTATGTTATTGGTGAATATTGATATGATTTATACCAAACTGTATGTTATGTACTGAGCTTCAAGAATTTAAACACAGTGTACCCTACTGGAAAAGAACAGAAATGTGTACGGACTATATACCTGTGCAAATGAATGTTTTAATAGTAGACGTTGGAAAATACAGACTTAACTTGCAAAACTCTAAGAAAATAAGTTGGAATCAAAGTGTTTTACGATTTTGTGTTTATCTCTCAGCTTCATTGAAGGAGACAGGATGTCTAGAGCTAGAATATTATTTCTATTGTCTTGAAACTGAAATAAATACTAGGTTTAAAATGCAAAGTGTTTTTATTGCTCTGTGACTTCCTAGTAGCTACACATCTGAAAGATAAGTATTTGTAACACAGATATGTTAGTATCTCATTAGCCTGGGAACTGAAAGCAGGTGATAAAGAGTGATGTCATCCCAGCTAACCCAGCAGTAATGTGTACTATTAATGTAAGAACTATCTCAGAGAGTGAGTCTGAGCATTTTGTATTTGTCTTTGGACCTGTAAACATCCTCTCATCAGAACTTGCCTTGCTAATAGTAAGTGACCAGGCTACAGTAATCTCTCTTAGATATAAATAGGAACATACTAAGATTAGTTTAGATGTTTTCTGTATTTATTTGAAACTGTCCTGCAATTTTGTTTTAAAATATTTAATGCGACTCTGAACTCTGTAATCACTGTGTTGAGTTATTGAGTATTGTCTTTGTTTCTGGGACTTCAAACAACCATGGGACTGCCCAAATCAGCTTTCTTTGGACCTTGCCATATGCTTTCTCCAAGTCTAGGAATGCCCACATGGACTTTTTTCACATTTCTAGTTTCTTCTCACCTATCTTCTTCTCACCTATCCGTCTCACTGCAAACATCCTGTCAGTTGTACTGCATTCTGATCTTAATCTGAACTGCTCATATCCCATCTTACTCTCTACTACTCTGCATATTTGTCAATCACTCTGTCCCCGACTTACATGCAGTGTGACACACCTTTCTCAATATACTGCTATAAGTACTCTCAGGACCCATTTCTCCACTATCACACCCAACATCTTATCATGTCTGCTATGACCTCAACTGAGCCTGATGCTTTCCCTGACTTCATTTTCCTTCTTTTTTTTCCTAATCTTTGTTTTTATTTTTTGTTGTTAAATTAAACAAATTGTTAAATACAATATACAGTAACAGGTGATAATACATTGAAAGTAAACCATTTACAAAGTTAGATAAAGCAACTGTTCATTATAGTAATAGACAAGCACCTTTAAAGTTTGTTTTCTCAATATGAAGAGCAACACAGATGAACAGCAGAATTAGATGAACAGACATATGAGAAATATGACAATATTAACATTGTTAATATACAATGTAGTTTTTTTGCACATAGAATGTATTGGATAACTATACAATGTTATAGAATACAGGAAAAAACAACAGAGAAAGAAAAAAAAAACAAGAAAAAAACTTCTATATACAACTATTTACAAATACTGCTACAATATAATGACAGGATTCTAATTACATTTAACAAGATGTGATAGTTCTCATCTTTGTATGCATCTTATATACATGTAACCATTAGAGAACACAGCGGAGTAGGACTGATGAGGAGGTGACTGGTGGCAATACTACTAAAGGACACTGAATATAGAAAAACATTGTTTGCTATGTTAAGATGCAGCCAATGGTAATACTCCAGAACCTGGGGTATTTCAGAATATACTTAGATGCCATGTTCTTAAAGTTGCCCCAGTCTAGTTTAGATTGACCTAACCAGTTCTGTGCAATATAGATCTTGATTAACATGAAGAGAGCAATCTGTATCCTGAGATCAGTAGAGGTTATGTCCGCATGGCATATATGAAGTATAGCAAATTCCCAGGAGAGAGTGGATTTACCATAGCCCATTTTTTTAAGTTTGATCCCTAGGGAATTCCATACATTATGAGCATATTTACAGTACCATAGAATGTGTAGGAGATCAGCTTTAGCTGTGGGGCAAAAAGGGCAAAAGGGTGATGAGTTAGGAAAAAAAGAGTTTAAACGTTCTGAAGTATCGTAAGCATTATTTTTAATCATTAACTGGGCATATAATAGTTTCTTAAAAGGACCAAAACTGTGCAAATGCAATAGAGGACTGGTATCTAGCTGTAGAGACTAGTTTGTAAGTGATTGAAAGCATCTTCTTTTTGATTTGTAGACATCTCAGGAGTGAAGTAGCCATGTTTATTTCTTCTTGCACTTATTTGGGAAGCATCCTAAGGTAGAAATTAATTCTTTGATTTGTCTCAAGATTATTGCGTATTTGCTATTTAAGTTTTATTTTGACATCATTAAGGGAGTTGTCCTTAAGCTGAAAGAAATTCCATACAGTTAAGGTTTTAATTTGAGGGAATTGATCTAGGTTTAGCATTTTGTTACCCAATTTTAGATCTGGGTTCAGATGAAAGGGCTGCAAGAGAATGAGCACGTTTGACAGACCCACTGAGATAAAGAGTTTTTGAAATATGTTAATCTTATTCTTAATTAGATTATGTAATTTAATGTATTTTAATAAAGATTTATTTATGAAGGGTAATGCTCTGGGGTTTATTTTTCCTTAGCGCTGTTCTTACTTCTTCTACGGTGGGCTCTACCTCTTCTTTCACTGTAAGCTATGTCTGTGGCAGTAGTTTCTGTGGGTTTTCTTTATTCAGCAGCAGCTGGAATCACTCCTTCCATCTGCCTTTGATGTCCTGTGGACTACTGAGCAGATGGTTGCTGACATCCCTTATGAAGGGTGCGTGACTATCTTCTTTATCTTTCTGTCTTTGCCTCGCAACCTGATATTTATTTATTTATTTTACATTTGTTGACTGGGTTAGTCAGACTGAGCTAATAGCCTTTTTTTCAGTAGAAGCCTGGGGAGAAAAGCTCCAGTTTTACAATACAAGCATATAAAAGCAAAAATCAGTAACATATCAGCTAAAAAGTATACTGGAGACAGTGATAACAAAAACAGTACAAGTTTGACACTAGAATAATATATCAGAGGAAAGGATAAACAATTTAAATAGCTATAGTAAAGTAGAGTCAAGATAAGGATAGGCAGTGGACAGTTTTGGACTAGGAAGGTAAATCATGGAGGGTGAGTGCAATGACAGAACCAGTGACTTTTCAAATATTTTTAGTGACTGTTTTGAATTTGTTGAGTTGTTTGATCAGCCTAATTGCCAATGGCAGTTTGTTCCAGGAAATGGTAGGGTAAAAGCTATAAAGGTTGCAGCCAGTTTTTGTATTTGGATTATAGATTTGCAATAGGTCCTGGTCTGAGCTGCATGCAGGTGACATTTATTTATTTCAACCATATAATGAGTCACTTTCTGCAAGTTGGTAGAGTATCTCTGTTGTGGAGCATAGGCTGAGACTTTAAATACTGCCCTATGAATACACCATAATCTGATTGCCATGAGTTCATAGGTTCATAGGAAGTTACTAGCTTAGTGGCCCGAGAGCCCTTACAAGACTAGACATGTTAATCCTGAGTTGACTCAATCATCCTTGGTTAAATGGATGTAATTTGCAGAGTGAGTCTATGATGAACACCGAATATGCCTGTCCTCGAGGGACATGGATGGCACCCCCAGGGTGAATTGGTGGTTTCTCATCCATTTGTCCAGTTTGTGACTGAATAGGGTCAGTGAGGAGCTCTGCTTCATGTGAACTGGAAGTTTATTGCAGAATAGCAGAAATCTCTAGGAGATATATCTGTGTTTCCAGCATGTTCTGTTAAAGCCACAGGCTAGGTTAAGATCCTTAGAGCGAGTGACCCTTGTACCCTTTGCCTTGGAGATGTGCAGCATACCCATCAGGGCAAGGTCAGACACTGCCCTGTAGGCCAGGCACAAGTCACCTCTCAGCAGCCTATACATTACAGAGTACAGTGACAGGGCTTTCAGCCTATTCAGGTACATCATGGTTTGGAAGCCATGTATTTTCTTGGTGAGAAACCTTTATGGTCTCTCCAGCTGCTGCAGGTGTCCAGTGAGGTACATGCAGAAGGGAGAATTGTACTCTATTAATGGTCTGATAAGGGTCAAGTACGGTGGAGTTATAACAGCTTTAGATCTGGATGTAATGACCTTACTTATGAGATGTGCAACATAGAAGGCTTTACTTACCACTGTAGAAACTTGGTGGTCGAAGCTCAGATTGCTATCTATCTGTGTTCCCAGATGTCAAACCTACTGGATTTAAACTTAAAGGGTTCTGTCAATATTGTAATTAGCAGGGAATTCTGCTTTGCCAAAGGGGATAATAATGCGCTTTTTTACTTTTAGTTTTAGCCCATGGCTTTAACACTAGTCATTTGTCTGTGTTAGCCTCTCCTGTATTATGTTAACATGACTGGGGGACTCAGTGATTGCATCCAGTTTGCAATCATCAGCAAACTTGGTAAGCCAAAGGCCATCTACTTTAGCCTGGACTTCCAAGAAATAGATTCCAATCAGTAAAGGCCCCAGCACAGATCATCGTGGTACACCACTGGTGGCAGGTCAACTGTAGAGGTGGAGCCATCAACTTTGACAGTATGTGCTCTGTCAGTGAGCAAAATGGCTACCCATCTAGTGATGTAAAGGTCAATTGACAGCTGGGAGAATTTTTCAATGATACCTGAGTGGGAGATTGTGCCAAAAACCTTGGCTAGGCCAAAGTAGGTAATATACACTGTCTTACCTTCCTCCAGGGGTTTGATGACTTTCTCGAAGAAGTCTGCTAGGTTTAATAAGCATGAGCTACCTTTAATGAATCCAAACTGGGTTTGGTCTAGAGTTTGAAGGTCACCTATGTCCTTGTTGAAGAGGTCCATTATGATTTTTTCCATGGCCTTGCAGATGAGGCTGGTTAGACTTATGGGTCTACAGTTCCCAGTGTTGGTCGATGCCCTCCTTTGTGCAAGGGGATTACTGTTGCTGTTCTCCAATAACAAAGCCAGTTATCAGGCTATGGTTAAAGAGAATACCAAGTAGGTCCACTAGGTCCTGTTTTAGATTGCTTAATAAGCAAAGTGGAATGTTATTGGGTCCCATTGAGGCTGTGTTTTTGGCCTTGGAGAGTACAGATATGACCTGATCTCTATAGCTAATAGGCAGAGATCTGGTGTCAAGTATGCTTTGGAGTGTGGCTTGTGGGGACAGGTGGATGACGTTTTTGCCAACTCTGGTAGCAGGTTGGCAATTTCCTCTGGTATAGTATTAGTGGTACCATCTACTGCCAGCATATAGCTGGGAATTCCCTTTTAGATGTTGAACATAGTTAAAGAATGCCTTCTGATTATCCTTAGCTAGGGATGCTATTTTAGCTTCATAATATGCTTTAGAGGACTTTACAAGATTCCTGATTTGCTTGCTGGAGCTGTGGAGGGAATTCGTCCTCTGCTGAGTCAGTTCCCTCTTGCTCTTGGACATCAATTTCTTCCTTTTGTCGTATAACCTGTTTATATTTGAGGTCCACCAGGGTGGCCTGTTATTTCGTGAGGACCTGGTTTTAATCAGTCAGGTACAGCTGAGTCTATACAGTTGCTTAAGTGTTTATACAGGGCATTTCTGTACACCTCTGCATAGGAGTCATTGTTGTCTGTGATTGTGGGGGTATAAACCTTTTTATCTTAGTAGGTTGCAGTTTTCTTTGAAAAGATTTGTAGGTTTTTTTTTTTGGCTCCTGTGGTCGTGATTTATGGTCCAACTTTACCAGGGAGTGCATCATACTGGGGGGAGTGAAATAACCCCCATCATGTTGGTGAGTACTATGTCTAAGACATTTGAGCCCCTTATGGGGGTGCAAACTCTCTGTTCCACAATGTCCAGGAATCTCTATGAGCATGTTCGTGCTCATGTATGTCACCCAGTCGATGGAAGGATAGTTGAAATCTCTCATGACTAAGGTGACGGGCTGTATGGTGAGTGACTCCAGTAAGTCCAGGTAGGCTGTGTGTTTTTCTTCATTCATGGTGGGAGACCTATAGCTAGCAATGATGTGGTAGGGTATTTTGCCTGTAGTTAATTGATCATAGAGTAGTTTGAGATAGTTGTACTGTTTGACCAGTCTCAAGGTGTACTTGGCTTTGATGGAGATGGATGCACCTCAACCTTTGGTTCTTTCACACTCATTTTGAGATCTGAACATGTGAAAGGCATTCTAGCCTTGCATGTCCAGGGTGCACTCCGCAGCCTAGAACCAATTCTCAGTGACTGCACAGATGTCAGCATCCTCCAAGGTGAGGAGTGATTCCAGGGAGTGCAGTTTCATAGTTAGATTCCTAGAATTAAGCAGCAGAACTTTGAGTTTGTCTTAAGTGGATTTTATTACGTCAGAAATGTTGTTGTTTTGACATTGCCTAAAAATTGCACTATGAAAGAGGCCAATGCCTTTGCCAGTATCCAAAAGCCTAGAGGAAACAGGTGCAGACCATCTCTGGCAAAGCAGCGTGGCCTGTCAACCATGTCTTTTCGCTTTTTTGTTTATATTGTTGCATCATCCTGGGTGAAGATAGAATGTTGCTTAGGGCTAGGGTCATACCTGCCTGGGACACATCTCTCTTCATATAGTCCAGAGAGGTACATCTCAAGTCATTCACCCAACATGGACTAACAGAACTTGTTGAGTGACTTTAGTACATGTGTGATTTGACGGCTCCTGGCACCTGACAGGCAGCTGACCATGACCTTCTCCTTGTCCAGTTTGGTGAGGGGGACATCTGTGTGTCTCGCTATGTAGTCGCCTATGGCCAAGACATTGGGTTTTGAAGTGTTTTGCCTTAGGGGCTTATTTGCTGAGACACTGGTGTATGTGTTATTGTGTATAGTGGTTTCTATTTGCATAGAGGTATGTGCAAGTGGTTTGTGTTTGGGAGGTCTCTGATCTTTTGGTAGGCTTCTAGTGAGTACCTCTGTGTATGTGAGGTTATGTGTCATGACTTCATTTTGTGTGAGAGGTGAAGTGTGTGTGCTGACAGCCTGTTTGATGTCCAGTTTTTTGTGATGTGAGAGAACTGATTCCAATATCATAGTGTAATTGCATCTCTCTCACAGGGTATTTGTTCATTTTAGGAGTAAGTGGTTGTCAGTATACATGAGGCAATTACTACATTGCCTCAGGATGCCCATGTCAATCAGGCTGGCCAGTAAAATGATGGAAAACTGCCCATCCATTATAGCAGATTTTTATCATATGTACTATTAGGGAAGGGAGTGGGCTATTTTGGCCAGTTTTTTGTGCTAAGATTAACAAAGGTGCTTGTTCTATTGAAAGTTTTAAATAAGTGTAGCCAACACTGCTCAGTGCACCTGTAGTGCAGTAGGGAATCTTGGGAGGGCTTCACTGACAGAAATCTAGGCAAAAATTGAGTGTCAAGGCATTTGCAGCACTAACCCTTGTTGTACAGTGCACTGCAATTTGCAAATGGGAGGCTTAAGCACAGGCAAAACTGAAACACTTTTCAGCTGATCTACTAATAGGAAAGCACACTATGAACCTTCCTTCAGCAATCCCCAGCTCAGACAAGGCTGGATCCTCAGTCTTCTGCCACAAGGGTACAGGGGAGCCCTTCTTAATGTAAGATGGATGGTTTAGTGCTCAAGTGTATCAATAACTGACTAGATACAGTAGGTCTGAATCTAGTCTATGCTATCCAGGTATCAGAACAGTGCAAATCAAGTGTAGAGTATGAAGCAGTCAGAAACAGTAAAACAGTAAGAAAACAACAGAAATGATGCAGCAATTCAATAAAATACAGTTCCAAAAATGCAGAATAATCACAAAATATACATATTGTCTTGTTTTTGCTTTGGATGCCTTGGATTAAAGCAGAAACACTCTAGAACTCTGGCAAAAAACACCAGATGTAGAGCAGCTCCAGTTAATTATGAGCAAATGCACGCAAATGTGAGGCTTAAATACAGGTGGAATAAAGCACTTTTAAGTTAATCCACTAATAGGAAAGCACACAATGATCCTTCCTCCAGCAAGACCCAGCTCAGACAAGACTGGATCCACAATCTTCTGCCACAAGGGTGCAGGGGAGCCCTTCTCTATGTGAGATGGCTGGTTTACTGCTCAAGTCTATCAATAGCAGGCTAGATTCAACAGATCTGAATCTAGTCTGTGCTAGGTATCAGAATAGTGCAAATAAAATGCAGAGAAGTGCAAAACAATGCTTAGAGACCTTTTGTGTGTGTCCCAGCTCAGATAGAGCAGGTAAACACCTACTGTCACCAGATGAACATTCCTTGTCCTCCCAATGGAAAAGCACATTAAAGCAGTGTCTGGAGTGAAATGCTACCACAAACAAACAAACAGTATGAAATGCTACCTCAATCAAACTTAAAGATATAGATACAGCAGTGTAATTTAAACAGCTTATAAAAGTGTGATTATTCAATAAAAATACTTTGCTTTGAATAAATGAACCAAGAGCCACTCAATTAAACAGAATTTATAAAGGCACTAAAAAACAAGATACACTGATTAATAAGCCCTCCAGCCAATAAAACTAAATTCAGAAATCTCAACTGTTTCCCAACCTAAACAGACCAGGCAACCTCCCAGTGCACTAGATGGAAAATCCACTGACCTCTTTTGATGTAAAAACAATTATTCGCTGGAGTGTAAAAATACATTACTTTACCAAACAGTTAGCTAGATAATGAGGTTGGATCATGCAAAACAGACAATGGGAAGAAATATGTACTTTTTCAATATAAATATAAGAAAAGGCAAATAAATAATTCAAGATATCACAAGCAGTGTAGAAAGGGAGAAGCTTATTAAGCTCAATTTCCAGTAGGGGTGGGCAGCTTAAAATCACCAGGTTTAAAAAGCAGATCAACAAAGTGGATGGTGGGTGGGAAATACAGCAAGGAATCACCAGGCAAAGACAAACGCCTAGAATTTCACTGAGTATTTAAGTATCACTTTAGAGACAATTTAACCAATGAAAAAAAAACCTGAAATGTGCAGCGTAGATAATTTAAGTGTCCACCTTTCACAGAGAACAAAAACACAAGGTCAAGCAGATTTCTTAAAACAGAAAAGAAAATGGAACAGGTATCAGAAAGCAGCTCTATCACTCACAGACAAAAAAATACAGATTTTCTCACCCAGCATGGAATCATCATCAGTGCTTTAATTTATGAAAGCTTCAAATCTTTTCAGACAAAGATCACTGGATATGAACCCTGTAACACATTTCCTCTTTCTTTAAATTCACTTCACTTACAGCTTGTGCCATAGAGATAGTCAGTTTTTTTTTAATTTTATTTTATTTTACATTTGTTGACCGGGCTAGTCCAGCTGGATAATTTCCATTTTCAGTGGAGGCCCGGGGAGAAAAGCTCCACAATTAAAACAAGGTTAAACATTTAAGCAACAATGCATACATTTTAGTGTAGTAGAAAATACAGCGAAAAAAAACAGGTAAAAAACAAATAGCCTAAGCTATATATTCATTTTTTTTTTTTTTTTTTTAGAACAGTACAGTAATTTAGTCATTTGAAATAGCAGGGAAAGATAGTGATTTTTACGTAGGGAGGTATGGCCGAAGAGCGAAAAAGTCATTTAGTCTGGATTGGTACAGGAGCAGAGCCAGAAGTTGTTAAGATGTAATAGAAGTTGTTTTTTGAAAAGTTGAAAGGAGTCTAGTGAGGTAATGTGTGGGGGGAGGTTATTCCATATTTTCCCTATGGAGTTTGAAAATAGACAGTTACCTGCTGAATTTGTAATTCTAGTTGTGGTGACTTGTATCTTTTCGGCAGATCGCAACTGTTTCAAGTTTTTGTAGTGAGTAAG
The DNA here is from genome assembly GCF_019279795.1 of Protopterus annectens. NCBI lineage: Eukaryota > Metazoa > Chordata > Ceratodontiformes > Protopteridae > Protopterus > Protopterus annectens. The sequence goes on from NC_056726.1 coordinate 1,169,978,066, forward strand.
GAGGTTACTGAGAGCTGGTGTTTTTGTTGGTTGATAAAGAATGTTATGTGTAATTAAGAGTTGTTGATAGATAAGCTTGTTAGGTAGTTCTAACCATTGTAATTGTTTTAAGTTATTACAGTGGTGAGTTCTGTACTGGGATGCTGTGGCAAAACGGGCTATATTATGATAGGATGTAGTTAGTTTTTTCAGGTTACCTTTAGAGAGATTGGTGTAAATAGAGGAAGCATACAGTAGGGTGGAGATAAGATGTGATTGAGCTAAGGTGGTCCGTGCTTCTGGAGTAAGGAAGGGTTTTATTCTGTACAGTGAACCTATCTTTTATTTACTGCTTTTATAGTGTTATTGATATGACAATCATAGTTAAGATTATTATCAATAGTAACACCAAGCAGTTTGGTAGTAGAGTCTGGGGAGATAAGAGAATTGTCAGCTGCAGTAATAGTAAAATTTAGTTGAGGAGATTTGTGGGTAGGTGAGAATAGTAATAGTTTTGTTTTCTTGGAGTTGAGAAGGAGACATCTTTTGAGAACCATTGTTCAACGGTTGAAAAGGTAGATTGTGTGAGTGACTGGAGTTCAGATTGGGTGGGAGCTGTACAGATGATGGTAGAATCATCTGCATATTGTATGCAGGTAGTGTTATGGATAGATGATTGAAGATCATTAATAAAGATAGAGAATAAGAGTGGGCCTAATATTGATCCTTGAGGTACTCCTAAGGAGATAGGTAGTAGAGCAGATAGAGAATTTTTCCAGAGTACTGCTTGTTGTTGGTTTTCAAGGTAGGATGAGAACCACGTTAAGGAGGAAAAATCCAAGGCAAGTGAGTTTAGTATGTGTAGGAGAAGTTTATGGTTGACCATGTCGAAGGCTTTTGACAGGTCTAGGAAAAGAGAAGCAGTTAGTTTGTTATTATTACGGTTACAGTTTATTGTGTTAGTAAAGGAAAGTAGTGCAGTGGTCGTACTATGTGAGGGTCTAAATCCATGTTGAGTGTTTGCTAGTAGGTTATTTTGAAGGAGATGGTTAAGTAGTTGTTTGTGTATACATTTTTCCATGATTTTAGCTAGTGGAGATAATAGTGCTATTGGGCGGTAGTTAGAGAGGTCAGTGGATTTGCCTCCTTTATGTAAGGGTATGATGTGTGATATCTTCCAGATTGCTGGAAAATCACTTTCTTTTATGGATCTGTTTATTAGGATCGAAACAGGGTAGGCTATAGCTTTTGCTGCTACCTGAAGGAATTCAGCAGGAAGCTTATCTGCTGAGGGGTAGTGGGTTTAAGTTTTGTAAGAGAGATTGTATGTAGGAGGTGGGTATGGGTTGAAGTTGAAGGAAGGAATGACGTTGTTGGTGTTACTTAAGATCAGTTGGGAAGCATCAGGGGATAAATGGCTTGCTAGTGTTTGTATGGAAGTAGTAAAGAAGCTATTGAAGTTATTGGCTATTAAAGAGGGATTATCAGGGTCTAGATTCTGTGGGTTAGGTGTTACTATTTTACCTGGGGTAAGTAGATGATTGATAGTAGACCAGAACTTTTTGGTTCTTTTTGTGGATTGCTGAAGTTCTACATAGTAGTTCTTTTTGTCTGAAATAATAGCATTTTTGGTTTTGTTTCTCAGCTCTCTAAAGGTTTGATAGTCTGTTGGGTTTCTAGAGGAGCGCCATTTCTTCCAAGATTTATTTTTAAGCCTGATCTTTTGTTTAGTATTAGAGGTAAGCCAGGGTGCTGTTCTGGTCTTTATTCTAATGGTACGACTTGGGGCATGGTGGTTTAGGATTGTAAGGAATGCTGAGTTGAAATATTCTATGGCTTTGTTGAGAGAGAGGTGCTTTAGAGGGATCCAATTGTATTGTGAGAGTTCTGAGTTACTAATTCTGATGACATTCCTCATTGTTTTCTGAAGTCTCTCCCGCACTACAGTTTCCACACCATTTCTTGTCTGCCCTCCTCCTGAATAGTAGACTCTGGATCCCAAGCCAAGTGGCTTTGCTGCACTGCTCTTCCAAATTGTCTCCTAAATACAAAGGATGTCCAGCATTCTCCTTAACATCATGTCTCATAGCTCTCAACTGTCCAGATGTTCGCAGAACATCCAGATTTTCATCTCAAAATTTTTGTCTGTTCTTCAAAAAAATTGTGTTTTTTTATTTATTTATTTTTTTTGCAAATCACTGGGATGATCTGAGGAATGAAATCACTAAATAATGACATAGATTTGAGTTTCAGACTTCATAATCTTTAGAAAATGTGTTTTAACACAAACCCAGTTATTCTAGTTACTTTCTACGTTTATAACAGTGATATTTAAATTTTTTCCCTATTTTTGGACCTTTGTTCTCCCATTATGTCAGGCTTTGTCCAGATCTCTTAGGTTAAGAGGTTGAAAGGTACAATATTATCCACTTCAAAGCTGTGTCTTGTTAGTGAACCTACATTGAGTGTAGTAATTCTTAGTTCATGTTTGGCAGGTTGACTGCTTTTAATATTTATAGCAATTCCCCTAAAATAACAATACCCTTATGATGCAGCATATTCCCACATTAACATGATTATTCATAGGGGAATGTGCCCAGAAATGGTCATCTTACCACACAAAGTTTATTATTTCTTATAATGTTGCTTATGCCCCTCTAATCCACATTGTATACAACATAAATTAGGACAATCTGTTTTGAAATTATATATATATCATATAGACAGATTATTTATGGCTACTCTGTATACCAAAAAAAAACAGCATATACCATTCACAAATGCCTGATTTTGATTTGCTTTAAATTCCATTTTCTACCAGTGCAACAACCAGCTTTTCATATCTCCCAGTTTAAATCTTTAATTTGACATTGATTTTAGTTGAGGGTTATATTGCTTAAAAATACTTAATCATTCAGTAAATACATCCTTCTGATCCAGAAATGCATTAGAAGTCCAGCTTTTCACTTTTATTATTTTATTTAAATGCAAGCAATGCATGCTGAGCTGTGATTAAGGTGGTAATGACTTCTTTTTCTCAAAAATCATCTACATCGTTTGTGTAGCATCCTCACTTTTTAATGAAATATCATAAACTACCTCAGATGGAAACTGCACTGTTGTCCTACCCTGTGAGATATAAATGACCAGTGGCTGTATGATTCTGTTCCAATAAGTATGCTTGCTTATAGGATCTACTGGTTGCATAGTTCTGTGTAGTTAAAACAAAAAAACCCTCTAATCTAAAGAAGATGTTCTTCTGACCTCTTGTTGAGCTTCTGAGATATGATGCACTGCTTTTGCAAAGGTCACTTCATGCTGAACAGTTTTCTTTACTATATCCAGTTCCTGTTTGGAACTGAAACCAGCCCTCCAAAGTTGTAATCTCTGACCCTTCTGCTTAGCACTGCTTTTAAAGGACTGCAGCACATCAAAGTGTTACTAAAGTCAAACACGTAAGCTAACTGGGTCATTTTCTGAATATTTCCGATTAAATTATTCCAGAAATCACCATTGTCTTCTTCTTTGACAAACTTTTAAACTAGAATAACATTTGTTGTTTGCTCATATCTCCAGTTTGCATGGTTATCACTTTCACTGCTTCAGAATTCAGATTTGTAATCCTCACTCAGGTTGTTTCCTATGACACTAAACAAACAGTACCACAGCAGGAAGTGAGTAGGGGAATTTCTGCCGGTGTTGTTATTAAACATCCCCATGTTAGTGTGAACACCACCTTAGGTCTCCCTTCAAAATAGGCCATAGGCCTTCTGGGACTAACTAACACAACAAAATATATGCAAGTAAAAAAAAAGTTAAGGGTTCAATAGATAAAAATGAATGGGTGACCTTCTGAAGAAAGATATATCAGTGGAAGAAACAACATTCATCCTCATGCCAAGAATGTAAATAAAAAAGTCACCTAGACTGTTTTTTTTGTTTTGCAAGATGGAAGGCAATTTGCTCAAATAATCAAGTAGAAACGGGTGAAACAGTTTCTGATCATGCCTCAGTAATTCTTATGTCATAATGAGGAGATAGAAGATAGAGACTAAAAGTAGTGGAGACCGGACAAAGTGAAATGGAAGACAGAAGACAGTAAGTGAAGTGGTGTAAGAGAATAGGATGGATTATAAAGGCAAACGAGGAAGGGATGGATGACATGGTAATGAGGTGTGACAGCGGTAAAGGGATAAAGTGACAGTATGGGAACCATGGAGATATAAAAAAGAGGCAGTTGTTTCACAAAATAGAAATAAGTGTGATCTCAAATGATGGATACTACACTGCCCGAAGCAGGAATGATCAGAAGAAAATATTTTTGTTGGGATAAAATGAAAAAGCAGGGAGTATGCTTGCATGGAGACTGAAAAAAAAAAAGAAAGACATTATCATTATAATCAAACCGATGTATGAGGAAGGGGAAATAGTGAAAAGAGAAAAAAAACAATAAATCCTGTTTGAGCTGTGTGTGTGTGTGTGTGCGTGTGTGTGTGTGTGTGTGTGTGTGTGTGTGTGTGTGTGTGTGTGTGTGTGTGTGTGTGTGTGTGTGTGTGTGAGAGACATATGAAAAATTATCATTAAAGGACGGGCAAGACAAATATGGATGGAGATGGGAAAGACAGCAGACCTGGACAGGGAAAAACTGAATGAGGAAATGAACAACAGGAAAGTGGGCAAAGACATCAGAAAGCTAAGGAAGTAGAAAGCTGTAAGATCGGATGGCTAGCCCAAATAATCTTATGAGTGCTTAAAATATTGCAGGACAAGCAAAATGGCATTATCCAATGGGAAGGCTAAAGTCATATTGCTACCAAAGATGTATTAAAGTTGGAAGGATTAATGCCAGTATCAGCAATCAATGCAGAAGTCAAAATACTAAACAAAAAGCCTAGCAGCAATGGTAGTGGAGATCTTTCATGAGTGTAAACAAAATGCTCATATAGTCTTCATTTTAAGAAAAACATTGGTTGACAGCTTTTTGAGGCTTCTAAAATGTATTGAAGAATGTGAAAAGAAGGAACTGAAAGAGGCAGGGGTAACATTATATCTCATAAAAAGGCCTTTAATTCAGTGGAATGATAATACTCCTGGATAGTATTGGGTAACCTGACAGAGGTAAAAGTTTTGTCATGTAGATAAGTGACATCTACAATATTCCTACAGTGACTGCATTGGTCAACAGCTAACAAAAAGATGAGTAAAGGAAATGCACTTTACAGTGTCTTCTTCTTTGTTCTTTCTGAGGGTGGTTTCCTGCCAGAAGAGTGGGAAAGGATCTAGAGAACCTAGATTAAAAAGATTGAGGAAGATCTCATGTTTAACTCTTCATAGGTGACTGCATTGTCATGGCAGAAGAAATAGAGAAATAAGGGTTGATACCATTAGGGTATTTATAAAAATTTAAGAGTTGCAATGTCAGAATGTTTTAGAAAGAAAGACGTTTGAATAAGAATCGGTCACCAGTAGTACAAGACCCACTTAGAAGGAATAACCCATAAGCTAGGGCAAAATACATCGCAGTGGAGGTTAGGAAAGCAATACAGGAAATGATGACAGAAAATTGCATGAAATAAATACACAGTAGATACAAGGCTGGAGGAATAAATATAGTTAATGTGATGGTTCTCTCAAAAAGATACATCTACTGAATCCCTCATTTTGACATGGTATTAAAGAGGTGTAGTAGAAGACCAGACATAAGCTAGGTAGCATTAAGACAAATAGTCATAGGGACCAGCTTAGGATAGCACTCTAGAGGACTGAAAGTAGAGGTAATTTGGGAAAAGTTGTCTGGAACTGCAAGTAGGCAGGGGAGTAGGAAATATAGGGGAGGTGGTACAGATGAACACTTCCTCTATTAATGTGGAATGTTAGAGTGTGCTCCAATTCATAAAATAGTAGATCTTTTAAAGGCTTGAGAGGGAAAAGTAGGCATTACCCTACTTTAAGAAACAAACCTGAGTATGAGCGTAGTTATAATCTGTGTCATTTTAATTTCCTGGAGGTAGACAATGGAAACAAATTGGGGTAGAGAGTGGAGTTACATTGTTCGCGAGAGGGTTCTAAAAAATTATGGAGGATAATACAAAGAGTGAGGAAAGGAAGAATTAGGAGGAAGAGTTGGAGAACTGGCAGAATGCATGGACTAAATAAATATGATGCATGTTTTTAGAGTGTTTCTTTCTTTTTTTTTTTTTTTTTGGGAAGTGTGGGAGCAGTTAAGCGCAGGCTGGACACAGAACTGATATAGAAAGATTTTAAGGTCCCATTTGTCACAGTGGAGGTTGATCTGATATGAAAGAAAGAATATAATGATAAAATGGAGGAAAACGTTCATCAACACATGGTATGGGATGATAAATTTATGGAAAAGGGAATTCACCTTCACAAGAAACAGGTTGGTACAGGTTAGTATGCTGAAAAGGCAGCTAGGGGGAGACAGTGAACAAAAGGTGGGTAAGGAAGTTTGAATTTTGAATAGAGTGATTTCTGGGATTACTTTAACATATAGCTACCCAACTCAGCGAAGGCCAGATGATCATTCAAGCTTTCCCATCCTTCCAGTTCATGGTGAAACATCTTATCACAGTCAACAAGTAGCATGGGGTATAGCAAGGTGGCATTGTTTGGCTTAAATATATTATTTTAGTCGTGTATATTGTATTATACATCCCTAAACTACACTTTTATCATTACTTCATTACTAGCAGTATCCTAAGTTAAAACACATTTCCTAGGTTTTCACTTGCTGAGCATTGTTTGTATTCTATACATTGCACATACCCCCTTCCATTGCAACAAGTTGCTTTTGCCCAGACAGTTTTATGTCTGATACCAGGACTAAGGGAGTGATTTTACTCAGCATCTTGTAGCTAGAACTTTATTATAATATAATGGTAGATTCCAAGATTTAAGATAAGGCTGTACATCACATTTTGATATCAGTTTTAATAGAATTCACGTTTTCAATAAATTTTTTTTTGCCCATTTTAACTTTTTTTTGCACTTTACATCATGTATCTTGGAAATGGTGCAGCATCTTTGTACACTTTATTTTGCACACATTTAGACACAATTTCTGCATTAATTTGAACTATTATAGACTACATTTTAGGACAGTAGCTAGTACATCAAATATGATCGGCAGTGCAGATGTTTGCCAGAAGTAACATGCAACTGACATAAACCAAATCAATAAGTATCCAACACCAAAATTGATTCCATGACCATGGAGGTTAGCTACATCAAACTGCACAAATGACACTTCTAAACCACAATGTATCACATTTATTGATTTGGTTATTAACTGTTATACATTCAAAATCATGTAATACACATCTATTGCTTTTGCAACAAGAAACGGAGTGAAGGAATTTGGACTGTGGCAACATAAGATGAAACTGATGCATAAATAATGAGTTGAATTTTGTGAAATTTTTGAACATGTCCTGGTAAATTTAGATCTTGAAATTATTTGGGAGGAAGAAGGGAGGTTCAGTGGAGAGACAGAGGAGAGAGAGAGAGAGACCAGTTATAAATGGACAGACAAGGGGCAGAAGTTAAAGCTGAAGAGGCTGGTAATGCAGATGATCAAGAATAACAGGAAATATGATGGATAAAGCCCTGACTATGAAACAGGTGACCTGGGTTTGATTAGTGGTACTGTGACTGACAGATCCACAGGGAGAGCTAGACATGCCAATCCGGGATTGGAGGGTATTCGTCGATGATGCTACCTAAGGGGAGGTATGGTCCAAAGAGGGGAGTTGCCCTCAAACATAGTCAATGAGAATGGGGTGGATGGAAAGGAATTGGGTAGGGCATACAAAAGAACCCCCCGGGCAGAAGCACAAATGGCTGAGCCTACAAGACACCCACAGGATACACAACTGGACCCAGCAATTCTGGAGCAGTCGGGGGGAGGTAGGAAAATGACTGGTAGACCCAGCATAGACTTGAGGCACTGGGGGCTAGGCTAGTATTTTGAGGTCTGTGGAGACCAATAAATTAAAAATAAAAGAATAATTGGAAATGTAGAGAACAGACTACAAAATACAGGTAGGATGGAGATAAGGCAGGGAACAGAGGGAGGATGGAGGATCATGACCAGGAGACCAAGAAGAAAATATGAAGAGGAGCAGGTAAGGGAGCAGACAGACCTCTGAAGGAGGTGCAGGAAGTCAGGATAGTGTAGTATTAAATCCAATGGTATGGTCTCACAGGAAAAAATTGAAAGTAAAGTAATAGCAAAAAACTGGACACTAAAACATATACTATAATTTCATATGGTGCAGACTGGCCAAGGAAGTCAAAAAATGTAGATGACTTCAAGAATCACATCTGAAATTTGATGGATTTTAAGAAATTTTATTATCTCTACAGTGAAGTAGGGCCAGTGAAGCTTAGGGGTTGGAAATGGGAAAAATCACAGAAGAGAAAAAAGGGGATGATGAGGAACGAAGCTAGACAGGAATACATAGAAGGAAGAAGTACAAAAAGCAATATACTCCATAATATGTGTTAAGACAGGGTGTGTGGATGGTTTTATAAATGTAAGGAGGATAATCTGGCTACAATACCAGCTTCATGACACAGGTCATGCTTTAGGAGTGATCTGTTAAAAAATCATCATTCTATCTTGTAGCTCTTAATGATAGAAACTGAGTTTTCATTACAAGAATGTGCATCTGATATTCCATCCAGGTCTTCCATGAGTTAAACTGCAAAATATTAAAGGAAGTGGGTGTTTTTTTCAGGCTGCCTCCTTTCCTAAACAGGACAACAGGACATCTGAGCAAACAGTACTTTGGTTGAAAGGCATGCCTGCAAACAACATGAACTGGATTTAATCACAAAGCTTGATAAACATACTGATATAGTGACACAGGTGCTGAATGAAACAGTGGCAATCAAAGCAGAGAACATCTAACAAAAGCAGCGGATGGAAGCATGCATGGCCCATGACATGCTTATGGAACTGAATCTTAATTTTCAATGTAATTGAATACAAAAGTGCACCAGCAAGGTAGAGGGAAATGACTGTTGCGTGAGACAACTGGAGAGCAGCAATGAGGATTTAGAAAACAAAAGGCAGCATTACAACCTATGATTACTTGGGCTGACAGATATTTTTTGGGAACAGAAGATGTGCATCTTTTTAGAAGAGACTTGCCTAAATTACTGCAGTTGGATCTAGCCAAATCACTGCATGTAGAATGAGTGCATACCCTGCACTCAGGAGGACCTCCTGACTCCCCACCATGCTCAGTAATACTTAAGCTTCTGGATTTGAGATAAAGAGCATATTGACAAAGTTGGTAAAGAAGGATACTTGGCTACAAATGCTTTTTCATCACTGGCCCTTGCTACACTACAGAAAACATGGGAATTGGCACCCTGCATTCATGCTAATTAGGTACAAAGAGCAGCACTGTGCCTTTACTTCCTAGGAAACAGCTCTCAAGTTCCTGATAGGAAACTTGCAGTCTATAAGAGCACACAATGACGCTCTGAAAACCCTAAACCCATGAACCAGCACAGTTAATGTCACAGAGGGACAGACCTAAATGTTTTTCCAGTACCAACAAGTATGCTGCAATTCCTTTTATTGGCACAGTGCCCTATGCTAACAAGTCTCCTGTAGAAAAAACATAGAATCTCATGGAGAGGATTCAAGTCATAGGTCCATGAAGACTAAACCGAGATAACTGTTTATGAATCGTGTGGCCATTCTTAAATATGAATCACTGGCATTTCTAGATGAGTAAGCTCTACTGCTGTTGTTTGCACTTATAGTGCTTCATATTCATTGTGTGTGTGTGCGTGCGTGTGTGCGTGAGTGTGTGTGCGTGTGTGCGTCAGAGTGTGTGTGTGCGCGTGCGCGTGTATGCGTGTGCGTGTGTGCGTGTGTGTTGATTATCACTTTAGAAACTGAATTCCCAGTGTAGAACCTACTGTTGCCTACTCATTGGCTGTCTCAGTATTTAGGTAGTGCCCAGTCATTTTCTATCTATTGTGCATTGCTTTTACCAGTGTTCCTATTGCAGGTGCTCTTTTGTTAGTAGTTGTATTTATTTGTGAGGGTACATAATCACTGGCTACCTTTTTACTGTTGCATATGTGACTTTTGTGTTCCTGTAATTACTCCTTTTGTTAGTTGTTGATATTGTTCAGGTACTAATTTTATGGCTAGGTTGCACTTCTCCCTCTTTTCTCTTGTTTTGATATCTTTAAATCATATCATTATCTTATTATAAATTTTGTCAAATCAGTCTCCACTTGCTATATTTTAATTTCATACATCCCCTTCACTATTTCATTCGCTCATTTGTCTAAGCCTACCACTTTAGCTGCAGTTAAGCTACCTATAGCTCAGTGATATACTTAATCCAATTTAAGTGATTATTCTAATTGCCTCCACCATAACTAGCTTTTTAGGCCATCAGCTGACCCTACTTTTCCATCCAACAACTATGGAGCCACAGGCTGTTAATTATGTTTCATTGGCCAATCTCATCTCCCTAGGCATCCTGAGGTAATGCAGCAACTGCTTTTTGACAGTCCGCTATTATTAGCTAACAGAAAATCCATCGGCAAGAGATGCACTTACATTCCCAGATCTCTCTGATCTAGTCATAGTAAAATAAAGTATCCGCCAAAGTCCTCCAAGGACACTTCAACCACACACAGCATCATAATTACATTTGGTGTCTCTCCGGTGCTAGGACTGGGAACATTAACAGGACCCTGCAGGACTTGATGCATTGAAAATATTAGTATGTTCTTATTATTGTAAAAAATCTTAGGAAATCACCTTTTGAAGAGTTGCAGAGACATGGTGGAGGTTTCATTATATCTTCTTAAGGATAGTAAATCTCTTGCATTGGGTACCATTCTGGCATTGCCTGAAATTATGCCTAAATACAAATCATTCATCACTGGCTTCAGTTACTGGCATATATGATGTCATTCTAGGTGGATCCTGTTTGTGACAGCCTGGGAAGACATGCTACACAGACCTTCCTGCTTCAGCAGTGATGGAGTATACCTGCCCTTTAAGGGCTTTTTCATACAGACAAAAAACTCTTACACCCCATAGAATGTTTTAGACAAACTGAAAGTGCAATCTGCTAGGTATCACTGTGGCTCTGCTCAACACAAGAAGCATTAAAGGCAAAACTTCTGACTTGCAAATGATTGTTTACATCAAGAACACACGTATTAGCATAGCTACTGAAAGCTGGTTGTACTCTATGCATAGCAATCTATCTCCATTCCAAGGTTCACAACCAATCACTCCTTCAGGACCACTAATAGTGGCAGATACATATCCATATTTATTAGAGACCACATACCTACGCATTTCTTCCAAAATGACTTCATTCATGATTTAATACTGGCCTAAATAATCTATTCAAATCAAGTTTTTCTGTTATTGGTAATTGCAATTCTCCTCTATGTATTTGGAGGAGCATAAAAATACCTAAATGTGCTTCCTCAGCTGGAAGTCAATCAAAACACATTTCTTTTAGGAGGTTTCAGTTACCCAAATATTATGTATGTATGCATGTATGTATGTATATATGTATGTATGTATGTATGTATGTATGTATTTATTTATTTATTTATTTATTTATTTATTTATTTATTTGACATTTGTTGACTGGGAATGTCCGACTGAGCCAGAGCTCTTTTTCAGTGGAGGCCCAGGAAGAAAAGCTCCACAAGAGTACAAAATAGTTTTACACATGCAGCAATCTAAGAGTACATTTAAGTGATAAAAGGGTGGAATACACTAGGACTTAAAGACAAACTGCTATTTGAAGAGACAGTACTATAAATACAATTTGCTATTTGAAGAGACAGGAAAAGGCAAATGAACTATTTAGAATTTAAATCATATATACATTGAGGGCAGGCAGGAGCAACAGTGATTTACTTGGTTACAAAGCAGTTGCGGAAGCAGTACATAAATTGTTTACAAACTACTATCATAAACACAGTGAAGGTAGAGGAGATAAAAGGGGTATGGTATACGAGACACAGAGGGAGGGGAGATAAGAAGCAAGTGTGAGCAAGGTAATTAGAAGAGGGGATCAATAGAGTAGCAGGAGCAGGAAGAGAAAGTAAGAGGTAGCCAGGGGTAGAGCTGTATAGTGAAAGTACTTAGTGGGGCAGTTAAGTAGTGGTAAAGGCTAGGGGAGAGAATGCAGTATTTAGGTGTTGTTAGGGGAAGTAGCTTGGGGTTGGCTTTTTGCAGTTACAAGTCAAGCTACTTAGTAGGTACTGTTTGAAAGATTTTTTGAATTCATGTGCATGAGTTATTTTTCTGATGTCAAAGGGAAGCTTGTTCCAGGTTAGAATAGGACATTAGCTATATATATTTTGGCCAAAAGATCTTTTGGGCTTATTTATTTCTAAGTGTTGTTAGTTATAAGTCCTGAGGGGTCTAGCTGGAGAATTTAGAGAGCTAAGAGAGATTTCAGGGGAGGAAAAGGGCTTGTGAAGGATAGAATCGATGACAGGTATTGTGAGAGTAGTAGCAGTAGAAAACTACAACCACCCTGCTACAGGCCCCATGAAGAGCTCAGTGTCTCGCCAACCTATCACCACTCTAAGTATTCAGCTGCTGTACCACCTTTATCTTTTATCCGACCCGTGGATACATTGTTATAAGGAAAGTGCAGTCCAGGTCTGAACTGTCTGCAAACACAAACAGCTAAAGTTAACTTTGTGTATGTGTCTACCTGTTTGAGCTAATATTCATTATCCCATGGAGAGCACTCTGCTTTGGCTTGTAAGCAGCCGCCCCCCCCCCACCCCACCCACCCACACTCACACTCACACTCACACTCATCTTCCATTTCTCATTTATTCCCTTCTGTTAGCAAATAGTATCCATAACTGATCAAATACTGTGTGTTTGTTAATTTAAATTGAGACCATACTTATACAAGGTTATTCTGTTCTTCCACCTGAGAAACTGTTAAGAAATTATTTACAGCTTCAGAGCAGTCCTAGGTCAATTCTGATTGTTTCTTAAACACAGACTTGTCTTTGCTTGGATCTTGGCTCATCCCGCTCCATTCCCCCTCACTATGTTCAGGCTCACTCCACTCCCCTCCCTGCCCCCACCCCCTCCCATTACAAATTACTACCTATCTACAATACATTTGCAGTCACACACAGTAGCAACTACCCAGTAGAAACATACCCAGTAAACACCCCAAACATCTCATACATTATAATCCACCCTCCTACGCCAAAACTTCCTACCACATTAACACAAACTATCGGTACTACCTTCTCAGGTACCCAAACCCATACTTTAAATTTTTATTATTATCTACTTAATCCCAAACTCACTCTCATTATATCCTGAATAGTCATCATGTCTACCAAACCTCTTTCACTTCTAACTCAAATACTACTACTTATTACCATATCTTACCTAACCTATCTCACCCAATCTCGCAGTGCAAATCACCCACCCCCATTTCATACAACTAACCCAATCTCCATGATGCACACATGTTCCTCAACCTGTATATCACCCAGTCTCTACCCCTTCAATAATAGTATGCTCGTCACCTACAAACTCTTACCTAACCCCAAAAACCCTTCTCACGTCTATATTAGCTACATCCCCATAAAGCTTACACCCCATTGATTACATACCAAGCAACTCAAATACCTCTTCTGCCATCTCATCTCTAGCTTTCTCTCCAGCAACATTCACCCAAACCCTGACCCTTCTCCCCCACGCATCTCAATCTCCCAATCCCATCCTCCTCCCACAACTGGTAAACCCCTCCTTTTCTCAGCTCTAACTGTTCAGAGCATATGCAACAAAATTCCTAACCTCCATGCTTGGCTTCTCCATAACCATCCTGATATTCTGGCCATCTCAAAAACCTGGCTCAAAACCCATATAAAAGACTCTGAACTAACACCACCCAACTACTCAATAATTAGGAAAAATAGAACACATAATAAAGGAGAGGGGAGTAGCTCTCCTCTACACATCAACCCACTTAGTTACCCCCTATACCAAACCTATTCCCAGATTTGGCAAGGCAGAACCAATTCCAGCCCTACTTCATATAAACAAACATAAACTTATATGCAGCCTCCCTTTATATCCTTCCTGGAGACAATATCTCAACCCTTGAAGATATTCTCTCCTGGTTCGCTAACAACATCACTAATGAAACTATAATCCTGGGTGATGTTAATATTAACTGTCCAACAATTCAATCTCCTACAAACTCACTTAATATAAACTTGTACAACTTCACTCAGCTTATTAACTCAACAACTATGCCTTCCAAGAACTTCCTTACTGGAAGCACCCTGGACTGGATTCTAGTTTCTCATCCACATTACATCTCTGATAGTGGCACTCTGCCCGACCCATTAGGCGACCACTTCCCCACCTTTGCCCACTGTCTTCCCTCCTCCATACAACTAACTCATACCTACACCTTCACTCGCTGTGTAAAAAATTTTAATCCTAGCACATTCTCAAATGCACTAAAAAAATGAACTGGAACCCACTAAAAGCCCTTCCCTTAGAAAATGCTGTTGCCTACTTAAACTCAACTTTCCTAAACTTGCTTGACTCCTTTTCCTCTCTGAAAACAAAATGAAGCAATCCTGTACCTTGGCTGACCAAAAATACCTTACTAGCCATGCAATTCTGGGATAAAGCCTGGAAACGCTACTCCAAAAATAAAACTATCACCATCCTTAATGAATTTAAAATACTTCGTAACAAAGTAAAAAAACTTATTATCTCAGACCACAAAGCCTACTTCTCTACACTCCAAACCAAACATAACACCAACCCCAAAAAATTCTGGCATGGAATCTCCTCCCTTGTCAACCCTGGCAAAAAAGAAAACCCCTCCCCTGATCCAGATGCCTCTGACTTGTACTTAGCCACCTAATTTAACTTTCTTTATCGATCCTATAAGTAAACTTACATCATGCTTCACTTCCCATTCGGCTTCCCCACCCTTATTTCCACCTATCCCTCCCTCCCCTAGCATCTCCTGCTCCCAACCTCCTCCTTTCTCCTTCAACTCCATCCCTACAGCCACCATAAAAAACTTCTATTAACATTGAAACCCGGATCCAATGCCCCTGATGATATACCCTCATATTTCTTAAAAGTTGCCGCAGAAGGCATAACTCTTCCCATCTGCATTCTTATAAATCGATCTATTGCTGAATGTCAAGTTCCCCAGCTCTGGAAAAAGGCCTTTATTATTCCACTCCATAAAGGTGGTAATAACAATAATATCACAAACGTTCGACCGATCGCTATTTTATCCCCCATTTATGACCTTCTCGAAAAATGTATCCATCAACAACTTCTACCTTACCTCATAAACAATCAACTTCTAACCCCTACTCAACATGGTTTCAGACCCAGCCACAGCACTATCACAGCTCTCCTCTTCTTCCTAGAAACAGTTAATAAGGCCCATGACACTGGCCACATTGTGTCCACTCTCCTCCTTGACCTCTCTAGGGCATTCGACACTATCTCTCATAACCTTCTTTTTCACTAAACTCTCCAAACTAAATCTATCCCACTCCTCTATTAACTGATTTACCAGTTACCTCTCAAACAGGCAACCAGCAGTCAGATGGAAAAAAGCCGCCTCCCCTTTTCTCAATACTCTCACAGGTGTCCACCAGGGTTCAGTTTTAGGCCCCCTTCTATTCAATATATTCATAAACAATTTCTACCAAGCCATCGCAAATGCCAACCTTGTCCATATGCCAACGATTCAACAATAATCTGCTCTGTCTCTTCTCTACCCACCCTAGTTAAATTAACCCAAGATGCCTTCTCCTCCACTGAGCAATTAATGATGGACAACCATCTAGTACTCAATGCTACTAAAACTAAACTCATGACATTTACTGCTTCCAAAACCATCACCCTAGATAAAACCTTATTCTCAGTCACCAATCAAAATAATACTCCTCTCAAAATAGTCTCTAATGCTAAACTACAAGGAGTCCTTGCTATAATAAAATAACAAAATTTGCAACCGGCTATAGATCCACTTCCAATCACTGCACTGCCCTACACCAACTGAATTGGCTTGAGCTGTCCAATTACCTCATCTATATTCAACTTGTCCAAGCACACAAACTTATTTTCACTCCCCCTCTCTCTGTCCCTCTCTTGTCACCACCTTTAAAATGCACCAACCAAATAGACTTTTGAGATCTAATTCCCAAAATCTAATTGAACTGCATAAACCTGCCCATCCACCAGGCAAACATCTAATGTCCTTCTCTCTAGCATGCCACTGGAATTCCCTCCCACCTCTCATCTGCACCACCAGCAGCCTCTCTTCATTCAAAACCTTACTTCACGCACACCTAACTTCACTACGGGGATGCTCTTGCTCCCACCTCACATAATCTCCCTACACTATAGCTACGCTCTATAAGCTATAATTCACAATAGCCTCCCATTGTTTTGTACCCCTAATAAACTCTAGGAATTAGCATAACTCCTAGAATGGTACAATTCAGTAGTCTAGAAATTAACTGCATGAATTAGCATAACTGTTAAAAAATTTAGACTGTTTCTGTTATTGCATTGTGCTAATATGTTAAAAACCTTGACTGTTTGCAAATATTACTCTTATTGCATTGTACTAATATGTTCACTCTACTAATACGTGTTTTTCTGTTTGTTTAATTTTGCTTCATTTGTGCACATTACATTTCTCTAATAACTTACTCTTATGTTAAATCTGTAATTTGTAATTTTCTGGAGCTTTTCCTCCCAAGACTCCATTAAAAACTGGCTCCTCATGGCCCACTGGACTATCCTGGTAAAAACAGTACGCAAAACACAAGGAGACAATCCAGAAGTGTAAACTAATAACCAAAAACACTGAACCAATGAGTAAGGACACCAAAATAACATTCACTCTTTTATTTGGCATCAAGGATCACAAAAAAATTAAAGCTCACAGTGAATTATATACGTTTTCATCCGAGAACCTCCCAGACTTCATCAGATAAAATACAAGACAAAAACACACATTTAAATAAGAACCCGCCTTGGAATTAATCAAGCCCTAGTTAAAATTTAAAAAAGACATACACCACAATAGTGGATAATATTACTGAATATAAAACTGTATGGAAGTATGTAAAAACACATAAACCTTCAGAGAAAACATTATAAAATATAATATGAGATTGAAAAAAAATACAAATCTCCCAACAACTTATAATTTAGCAGATCTTAACTTTAGTAAAGGAAGCAAGGAAATGTAATAATTGAGACTTGGATGTTTGTTAGTCTCCAGGACTATTTGCCAGTAAGTTTCCCTAAACTCTAATTTAGTTTCCCAGGGACCCCCTCTTATGTCGCTGGGTAACATTTCTATAACAAAAAACTTGAAATTGGCCCCCTGACATTGTAATGTGTGTCTGTATAGTGCATTTCTTAGAATTACATTTTTAATGTCATTAAAATGCTCATATATTCAACATTTCAATTGCCTCTCAGTTTTCCCCACATAAACTCCATCACAATGGTCACATAGGGCTAAATACACTATACCAGAGATATTACAGTTTGTGTATGTCCTGCCAACCAACTTTTTGCATCTAGTCTGAATAAAGACACTATAAGCATGAATAATGTGGGGACACTGATGGCAAGCTTCAAACTTGTAGGTGCCAACTTTTCTGTGGGAAAAAAATGGCCTAAAATTACTTTGGTCCAACAAATTTTTTATATTGTGTCCCTTCTTGAAGATTACTTTTAAGGATTGATTCTTAAAAATATCCAAGTCATTGTACTAATATGTTCACTCTACTAATATGTGTTTTTCTATTTGTTTAATTTTGCTTCATTTGTGCACATTACATTTCTCTAATAACTTACTCTTAAGTTAAATCTGTAATTTGTACCTGGAAACATACATTTAGCACTTGTATTTGCCTTGCTAATAGTAAGTACTAGATTACAGTGATTTCTCTTAGAGATAGACAGGAATATAGTAAGATTAGTTCAGATGCTTTCTGTATTTTTTTGTGAGACTGTCCCACAATGTTGTTTTAAAATATTTTCTGTTATTCTGAACTTTGTTGTCACTGTGTTGAGTTATTGAGTTATTGAGTATTGTCTTGTGCTTGTATTATTTATTATTAAATATATTTAAACCTTTTAATTGTGGATGGTATGTTTAGAGATATTTAAGCTCTTAGAGCAATTATTATGTATTTGGTAACACTGTATATCCACTGCTAAATAGCCTTAAAAGTTCTGGTTACACTTACCATTTGGATAATAGTAACATCACACAGTAGAATTGGTCACCCTTTGTAAGGGCCTTATAGTAGCTGATAAAGAGTGGTTGGTGGCAGCTGGTACTGCCTTATTGTATGGGCAGAAGGGGGTATAGCTAGTGAACCTGTGCAAGTGTCTGTGTGTTTATATATAGATCAAATCTCAAAGTGTGTGTGTGTGTGTGTGTATGTGTGTGTGTGTGTGTGTGTGTGTGTGTGTGTGTGTGTGTGTGTGTGTGTGTGTGTGTGTGTGTGTGTGTGAGCTACTTGGGCAGGGATATGAAGCACTGGTAGGACAGAGAGGGTGGTGGAAGTTTTGGATTGACTACTCAGCTGAGATCTTAACCTTACAGCTGTGCCAGTGGGGAGTCTTACTGGGGATCTGGAGAGAGAGAGAAGGAGAAACCAGCCCCAGACTGACTGTGATCTCTGTGTGGTCTTAAGGGAAATTGTACTTTACTGTGTGTGTACTTGTCGTCATCTCAATGTGCACGTCCCTCACTAGTGCATCAACATTTAAGAGATAAGTATTCTTGACACTGAGGTGTTATATTTTAAGTTTCTGTTGACCTAGAAACTAAGGCAGAGGTGACAAGAATGATGTAATCTAAGATGACCCAGCTGACATGTTTTTTAGTAATTTAAGAACTATCTCAGAGAGAAAGTCTGTGCATTTTGTATTTGTTTCTGGACCTGCAAACATCTCATCAGCACTTGCCTTGCTCTGTAAGTAAGACTTAGATCACAGTATCTCTCTCTTAGATATAGATAGGAAAATAGTAAGATCAGTCTAGATGTTTTCTGCATTTACGTGAGACTGTCCTGCAGTGTTGTTTTAAAGTATTTCCTGTGATTCTGAACTCTATTGTCACTGTAAGTATTGTTTTGTGATTTTATTATTTATTATTAAATATATTGAAACCTTTTAATTGTGGATGGATTTGTGTAGAGATAATTAAGCTCTTAAAGTACTTGCATATGTATTTGGTGATACTATATAGGCCACTCCTAAATAGCCTTGCTGTTGGTCACACTTACCATTTGGATAACAGTAACAGTGCACAGTAGAATTGGTCACCCTTTGGTAAGGGCCTTATGGCAGCTGATAAGGGTGGTTGGTGGCAGTTGGTACTACCTTATAGTATGGGCAAAAAGGGGCATAGCTAGAGAACCTGTGCCAGCCTTCCCCAGGAGTGTCCGTGTGTTTGTATATAAATCAAATCACAAAGTGTGTGTGTGTGTGTGTGTGTGTGTGTGTGTGTGTGTGTGTGTGTGTGTGTGTGTGTGTGTGTGTGTGTGTGTGTGTGTGTGTGTCAGCTACGTGAGCAGGGACACAAAGCACTGGTTGGACAGAGAGGGTGCTGGAAGTTTTGGCTTGACCACTTGGTTGAGATCTTAACCCTATAGCTGTGTCAGTGATGAGTCTTATTGGCGATCTGAAAAGAGAGGAAGAAACCAGCTCCAGACTGACTGTGATCTCTGTGTGCTCTTAAGGGAAATTTTCCTTTAGTGTGTGTGTGTGTGTGTGTGTGTGTGTGTGTGTGTGTGTGTGTGTGTGTGTGTGTGTGTACTTGTCATTCTCCCAATATGTACGTACCACCCTGGTGCTAGTGGTGAGGATTGAGGCTCCTTGATTACTGGGCCAGTGCAGGGGTGTCACAGAGGCAATCAAAAGAAACTGAGAATTTAGATAGAAGCGAAAATAGTGGAACAGGTTAGCAGCTTAAAGTATCTAGGAGGGGTGGTTGAGGAGAAAGGATGTCTGAATAAGGAGGTGAAATCTGGAATCAAAAAGTCTGCAGCCAACTGGCACAGAGTGCCAGGGTAGTGTGTGACAGAAGAATGCCTAAGAAGCTGAAAGCAATTGTGCAACCAGTACTACTGTATGGTGCAGAAAACTGGGCAGTGAAGGCAGAATAGTTGAAGAAGCTAGAGGTGATGGATATAAAGTTGCCTGAGATGGGTGGCAAGATGTCCACTGTTGAATGGACAAAAAAATGAGGACATCAAAGCAGAAATGCAAGTACCTCCAATTGCAAAGAAGGTAAAAGAGAACAGATTACAGAAGTTTTGGTATATGTAAAGGAAGGCAGAAGATGGTCTCGAGAAGTAGATTTGGGACAAATAGGAATAAGACAAGAGGAAATGAGGGCATCCAGCAAACAGATGCATGGATTGTAAGAGAACACATGCAATAGTCAGGCATAACTGTCAAAGAAGGTAGGAGAGTTTCATTGACTCGAGTGAGAGGACAACAGTTGACCTGAGACCATGTCCCCAAGTAGATAATGTGAAAAAGGGGATGATGATGAAGATGATGATGATGATAATTTGGTTTACAAATACTGTATGAGATCATTTCGGTACTATCAATAATAGGTTCATAGGTTCATAGATTAGTACTAGGCTAACTGTCTTTGTGAGCCATTTTAAGCCTAGCCATTTACCCCATGTGAGAATCAAACCCTGCACATTGTGTTTGCAAGGTAAATACCTTAACCAAAATCAGACTTAGGCCTCTCACATGGCAGGCAAGAATTCTACCACTGAACCACTAGTGCTGGTGGCATGTGTCAATATGTGTCATAAAATAGAAGAATTCAAAAAGACTGAATGGGATTTAACTATTTCTCCATCTATGGGAAAAGCCAGGTTAGTGTTACATCAAAAAGGGGGAGGGGAGGGTAAGGACCTGGACAACTACAGTTCTATGTCACTGACCAGTGTGGATATGAAAAATCAGAGTGAAAGTATAGGCTGCCCATATGTATAAGCTGCTGCTTGATATTACCATTTAAGGCCACAGTGGTTGTCAGAGGATGACAAGCAGCGGACTAGTAGGGTGTCCTCACTGATTTCATGCAATAGGTACAGTGGAGGGAAATGAAGGATGTAGGACTATTGCTGTCTAATGTTTGAAAGGCTTTTTGATATGGTCTGGTGGGCCTTCTTATTGGAAGTGTTGCTAAAAAAGGCTCAGAGAGTTTACTTTAGCAGGTGAATACAAGTGACGTATACTGTCTCATAGTAAGAGGTATTAGTTAACAACAATGCTTCCAATAAAACAGCCCACCAGACCATATCAAAAAGCCTTCCAAACATTAGACAGCAATAGTTCTGCATCCTCCCCCCCCCCCCGCCTACATCCTTCAGATGTATATGACTACAGTACATGTGGTCTTTAGCTTTAAATGCTATCTCGTCATTTCCCTCTGCTTTGCACAAAATACAAATCTGCTGCAATCTGTTGAAAATAGTATACTTTGTTTTATGCACCTTTTAAGAAAAATGAGCACCAATGTCTTACAATAAGGAATGGGAAATGGTTGCCGTTTGCTGCGGGGTCCATTCTTTTCTTCAACATTCACTCCTTCAAAATACTATAAGATATTGTCCCCACCTCCTAAATAAACTGATAATTACAATTCTTTATATTCCCTGTGAAATTCAGAATCTCTTCTTCAAAATTGCTCAAGCAAGATTGAACTCATTGCCTGAAAATTTTAGACAAGAAACACTCTCTTTATACCTATCTAGTTAAGGAAAATAAATGCTACTGCTTCAGAAATACAGGTTAACTCCATTATTTTACACCTGTTGTCATTAGTTGGTATTAAGTGTACACATTTAAACTTCTCTGTGAAAATATATGCTATGTACCCATTGCAAAAGCGTATACCCACTCATATTACTCACACTAATTTTTTTGTAGATCTGCTGTTTGGCATGTATGTTCTCCATCACAGTTCACTGGAACTACATGTATCGTGTATTTGATTAATGGATGCATACACATAGTTCCATTGCTTCTTTATATGTGTTTGACATATTTATAACACTATAACACTTTATATTTACTGTGTTTTTTGAAATACATGTTTTTACCTGTACTTTTAATTTGTCCACAAGGCCCAGGTCATGTCAGAGAAGGGTTCTTAAACCAGCCCACCTACCTTTTTAACAAACATAAAATAAAATAAATAAATAAAATAAAAATAAATGCTAAGATCTAGTGGAAGGAATCTGTATGCTACATTGCACATGTTCGTTCCAGTGCTCTGTTGTAAGGCATAGTATGAGAAATCTGTTTGTGATGTTAGATATATTCCTTCTAGAAGGACACGCTAAGGTATAGTATGCAGAATTTCCAGCTTATGTAATACATATTCCTTCTAGAAGTTCACCTTAGAGGCTAGCACATGGAATTTGCATGTGTGCTTTTTGCAGTTGAGGTGCTTATTTTAGAAAACAGTCACTGTCTTTTGACATTATGTTGGATTGCTGTGTTGTGATGAATGCAAAATGGAATTCCATTTTGATGAAAATAAATGGGCTTGCCTTGGTGTCGGCTGCTGCAAAGGGGAACTGTGATTAGTATTAGCTGATGCTGGCAGTGTGACAGTCTATAAGTGCCATATATCATCATGCTAAAGAGATGGAAATGAAACTGGTCAAACATAAGGTGGAAGTTATCTATATTACAGACATTTTGTACATTTTACAGAAGTGTCTTGTGGATGATATAGGGTGCCAAGGACAGTATGACATTTAGCCCATCTGGAGCAAAAGGCAATTCCCTAGGCAAAAACACATCAGCACAAAGCTGAGGTACAATAAAAATGTTTTCTGTGCTTCTACAGCTACAATTACTAGCATATACTGAGCTTAAACACAAACATGAATGTGCTATCAGTATTCATTTATGAAGTAAGATCTCCTTGTGGTTTCATAAATGACTGCTAGCACTGCAGTTCCACCCCATCTGCACCTGCCAATTACACGTCTAACAGTTTGCATCTGGAGAAGCTGCCCCCTTCATCATGCTGAAGTTACAGGTCTGCCAAAAGAGGGAGTGTTTTCATATTATCATCCCAGAGGAGATTAAGGAGGGTTCAGAAGCTGTTCATTTTATTGAATAATGGTTGGAGTCCCTGCTTCAGAATCACACTCGGTTAATTAGTAGGATAGAAAGAACTCAAGCCTGGGACAACTAGATCAGACATGTAAGCCAAGTCACATAGTGGTTAGCTGCTATTCTTATCATTATAAAATGGGTAGTTAGATAGGCAGTTGCTTTAAAGGGATTAGAGATATCTGGCCTGAGAGTGAGGATGATTGAGGATTTGGCACACAAAATACATGCAAAAAAATGAGTACAGATGCATGCTGTTATAAACAGTTTGTGCTGTGAAAAAGCATTAGCGAATTGTTGCTTTCTAGCATCACTTTTGGTGTGAATGAAAGGTTCCACCCATCATAGTACTTCTTTTGAGAAAGTTGTTTGTTAGTTTGTGTGACACAGTTATGAGTGGTAAGAGATTGTGATGACATTCAGATGTAAGGGAAGTTCGGCTCCAAAGGGCATCAGTGGAGGGGGTGAGATAGATGGCTGCCTTGATAACAGTGTCCAGTAAGCTAAGGCAGGAATGAACAGACATCTTCATTTTCAGATGAAGCTAGAGATGCAGAAGTAAGGATCAGGAGGGGATAACAGGTTTAAGGACAGGTCGTCTGTGAAGCAGGGAAGGAGGTCTTGAGATACCTTTGATTAAACTGAAGAATTTCCCTTCATCATCTTGGCAATGCAATGGAGGTTTTCAAAATGCAATAATGAGAGGTGGCATCCAGAAGGAGGGAAGATATATAGATTTATATGGAGATGGACATATTACAAAGTATATTAAGAAACCAGAATCCACTGAGGAAGGCTGCCTTTTGTGACAATCATGTTTTGTTTATGGTCACTGTGATAATGTGCGGTATTGTCAACTATGCCAGGAGAAATCAAGTAGTGGATGTGTAACATATGCCAGCATAGCTAGCCAGAGTTTTGTTAAGAATTATATGTCATTTGTATATTAAACTCATTTGTACAGGTGCTTGTATTGAAAATGTATTTGTAAAGCTGCTTGTGTTAAAAAAATGTACCAACAGTGGGTCCTACTGGACAGAAAATAAAGATAGGCACATTTATGTCAGACTGTATTATAACTGCTGAAATTAATAGTGCATCAGAGGATACTGGAAGAGAAGAGGTTAAGCTCAGCCCAGCTAACTTTTAGAAAAATATCTGAAATTAAATTACTTAATTTAGGCCATAAAGATTGTTGTATTCACAGGTCTTAATGTAGCCAGAGACAAAAAGTCTATACTAGGAAGCCTTCTGTATTGTCCTTGGGGGTGAACTAATTGCTACTCTGGAAGAGTGTAAGTTTGAAATTGGTTTATGACTTCCAGAAGCTGCAACAGATGTTAGCAAAGCTCTATGTGTGTGTGTATTATTGGCACATAACTGCAAGATTCTGGTTCAGTTTCTAGTAAAGTGGGGTAGTATGGGAACCAAAGTCAGATGACCAGATGTGTGTGATATCATTCTGTAATCCAGAACTTAAATGATGTTTAAATACTAGATGAGAAAGAAGTTTTGGAGCAGTCTGTTTTTGTAACCTGACAAAGGCGGATCCCTCACCTACTTCTTGCCTTGCTTTAAAAAGCAAAGCAACCAGGGAATAGTAATTCTTTACTTCAGTCAAGAAAATATAGCGAGATTAGTTAAGTACTATTTTTCTGTATCTGTGTTAATCTATTCATCTGTTATTTTAACATTTCCTCTGATTGAAACTCTGGTGTTTATTGTAAATAGATATTTAGCATTTTAATGTTATTTTACTATTTATTATTAAATATATTGAAAATGTTCATTGTAGCTGGTCTTTTAGAGACTATTTTAACCTTTGAGAGTACAGATATTTATTTGGTGATGCTGTGGCGACTCTTGAAAGCCTTGCTGTTTCATCAACATTACCATTTTTATTAATATTAATTTCACTCAGTATAATTGGGTACCCTTGTAAGAGCCTTAGAGTAGCTGGCTTTGAAGCATCTGCTGGCAGTAACTACCTTATAGTCTGGGCAGAGGGGCATAGCTAGTAGTGTGTGTGTGTGTGTGTGTGTGTGTGTGTGTGTGTGTGTGTGTGTGTGTGTGTGTGTGTGTGTGTGTGTGTGAAAATCAAATCTCAAAGAGTGTGTGTGTCAGCTACTTGAAGCAGGGACACAAAACACATGTTTCACAGAGAGAGTGGTAGAGGACTTGGCTTGGACACTCGGCTGAGGAGTCAACTCTACAGCTGTGCCAGTGGGGAGTCTTACTGGGGGCCTGGACAGAGAGACGGGGAAACCCAGACCCCAGATTGTGTTCCCTGTGTGCTCTTAAGGGTAATTGTGCTTGATGTAGAGAGCTGCATCTTGAAATACTGGGTGTATCTATTTTTGTTCCAAGTGAACATCCTTCACTGGTGTCAGTGGTGAAGATTCAGGCTTCTTGATTACTGGCCTAGAGAGGGGAAGTCACAGGTTGTATATATAGGTAAATGATGCTATACTTAGAGCACAGAGGTAGTGCTTGTGCCTTAAGTTCATCTTATAATTGGCCAAAAGGTTGGTTTCCTGGTAACTGAAGTCACTATAGTGGTGACCTCATAGTTCCTACCCCATGTGTGGGATGACAGTAGCATGTGGGATGTCCTTGGGCAAAATACTCCAGGCATAAGCCTTATACTGTGACCTAGTACAGCCCTCCTGCAGGAGCCTGTTGCTGCAATATTTATGGAGAATGTCTAGAAAAATATTGGACTCCTCCTCACACTAGCTCTGTACCCTAAAAGGAGAACTACCCTCACCTTCTCCAGCCATGATTGAATCACCTTCAAAGATCTCAACACAAATGGCAGACAGTTAGAACCCAAACCAGTTAGTGCATATTCCATCTTTCATTCAAAAATGGGCACCAAATGGAATCTCATTTGCAAGATGGATACCTATATAAAAACATATAGGTACTGTATTACTATGGCTCCAATCAGACTTTAAGGTGTTTAGCATGTCAGTCCTCCATCCAACTTTTGCAGTTGAGAATACATGCTGCAACTCCCAACTTTACATGGTTAACTGTAGCATGGTGATTACTCCCAGCCTTCTAGCTGTGCACTGTGGAACACTACCGCTCATAATTTTATTTATTTTATTTATCCTTTGCTAACCAGGTTAGCCACAAAAGGTTAGTAGCCTCTTTTCAAAGGAGACCTGAGGTGGTGTTTATAATATTAAGGGAAATTTGGTCAGAACATTAGATAACTTCCCCTATTCTTTTCAGTCAATATCATGGGACCTTTTACTTCAGCTGAGCTACAACCAACTGAACCAGATGGGACGTTGGTTTAACATCTTATCCAAAGGAAATAAATTTCATTTACGTAGGTAAGATGACCTGATTTAATTCTTATAGAAAGTAGTCACTAGTTTTACTGTATTATTTATACTGGTGAACCTGCAGGTAGCAGTAAAACTATTCTTTGGTGAATAGAACAAATTTAAAATTGATGATATACAAAAGGATAGAAGGATGTGGAATAATAATACTATGAAACAATATTATTATTTAAATCCATGGGAAAAGTTACCAGAAGACGTGATTAAAGCCGTTAAAGTAAGGAAAAGTGGTGTATGAAATTTCCTATGTAGTCTAGTAATAAATTTGCCATATAAAAAACTAATAGATTCATAGATTATTACTAATGCCTGAGTAGGCCTTTTTGAGCCTAGTCAAGTTTTCTGAAAGAATAATGACATCCTGCATCCAAATAGGACATTGAGGGCCAAGCATTTATAAGCTACCTCTATCCATAAGGAATGTGGGTGCCAGACCCGGTGTAAATTTCCTATTCCCCATCCACTGGTCTAGGTTGCACTTAAACTGAGTAATAGATAAACTCAGCTTCACCTGGATGTCAAGCCTGTCCCATGGGAGGGGCAGTCTGTTCCATAGGAACAAGAAAGTTGAAGGGGTTTATTTTCTGGGGAGGAATAGAAAACTCTGGAAAACGTGTGAAGAAAAACTTTTTGAGAATATTAATGGCATAAGTAATATAGATATGAAATTTTATTATGATTGCGTATGGATATTATAAGAATAAGAAAGAATTTGTGAGAAGGGTAGATAAGAATTATGTTATGTACTATGGGTTATTTGAAATGAAAGACTGAATGAAATTTTATTTAATGAAAAATAGATTTTGGCAGATTTATTGTGAAAATTAGATTATGGTTGTGGAAGGAGTGGAGGCCAATTATGGAAAAATAACAAAGAAAATGTTATTAGAAAAATGATAAATAGTAAAAAATAGAAATAAGTATATATGTCCCTTTAAATATGTACATTTTCTAGATATGTCAATATGTAAATAATGTCTGTTTTCATATGGTTTAAAAAAAAGGGCCTCTATTCTTTTCAGTAGGTGCCATGGGATCTTTTACATCCACCTGAGCTACCACCAACTCAAGCAGAAGGGACTTCAGTTTAACATCTCATCTGAATGTTTAACAAATGAACAACTTGTGGAGCACATACTAACAACTTACAAATAAGTTCAGCTAGGAAGGTCAAAATATGGTTAATGTGTCATGTTATAGTTATAAAACCTTCTTTTGATGAATTAATATTATTCAGTGTAAGTTACCAGTTTAAAAAATCACTAACACTTGAATGTGTGACACACTCTGCACATGTGAGGAACACGACTCTTTAAAACTTAAATTGAGAAACATTGCTGATAATGAGGTACACTTGAGAGGCAAGAGCATGACAATTTCCCTACCCCTGTAATCTGGGATTTCTGTGCATGTACAGAGCCGTCCTCAGATGCTCGGGCATTTGCATAGCATCATGTACAAGTCTCAGCTTCCTGTGCATGTGCAGAGCCATCTTCAGATGCTCTGGCATTTGCAAAGCATCATATACAAGTCTAGGCTTCCTGTGCATGTGCAGAGCTGTCCTCAGATGCTCAGGCATTTGTACAGCATCATGTGCAAGTCTAGGCTTCCTGTGCATGTGCAGAGCCGTCCTCAGATGCTCGGGCATTTGCACAGCATCATGTACAAGTCTAGGCTTCCTGTGTATGTACAGAGCTGTCTTCAGATGCTCGGGCGTTTGCACAGCATCATGTACAAGTCTAGGCTTCCTGTGTATGTACAGAGCCGTCCTCAGATGCTCGGGCGTTTGCACAGCATCATGTACAAGTCTAGGCTTCCTGTGCATGTGCAGAGCCGTCCTCAGATGCTCGGGCGTTTGCACAGCATCATGTAGAACTCAACACGATATTTATTAGGTTTGTTCATTACACAAATTGGGAAGTTTAGAAACATTAATGAGATGAGACCTAATTAGCATAATTATCATGCCCCGAGGGGGGTAATCTACACATTCTAAGTGCAATGGGAACAACATATCCTCATCATACCATGTAAGACAAACTTTTGTTCAAATCCTGATTCTTCTAACCTCAATCACTTGTTGCTACTTAAGATTATCTGCTTACATAAGGTATGTTGACGTTTTTCAACCTACTTCTTTGCACAAGCATAGCGTTTTTTGTGCTATTTGCTGTAGGGCCCAGAAGTGCAGTTCAGCTTTTAGTGTAACTACATGTACTGGCCAAAGCTGTCTGATGAGGTACATTGCAAGTGTAGAAGCAGAATAAAGTCATGTTATGGTAGGTTGTAGCTACATTAAGTGCACCATGCAGCAGCATTATGTTGTGCACATTAAACATATGCGATTTGTATAGAACCTACAAAGTTTGTGGCTAACAATCGTGCGTTTGTTTATTTGCAAGCTTGTTATTGGTATTTTTGGGGTGGGGGGATTGTGCTTCAAACACAATATTTCCTGAAATTCACATAAGGAATTTTCTTGTTGATACACATATTTTAGTGTCAGGCACAATTATAGCATAAGCAGAAGGACTTTTATTATAGTATGACTGTTACAATTTCTAAGACCCATTTGAGATTACACCTGTTATTCCAGTGTTTTCCATGCCAACAGAGATATCCTAAGAAACAGGCACAGAAGGCCTTATCCAGAAAGAAACCTAAAGAAATCCCGAGTTTACAGATGCAGAAAATGAGGTGTTACTAGAAGCCCTCTGCCTCCTGGGTAGATGTCGCTTTGCAGCAGACTCTGCTGACTTGTCCTTCCGTGACTATGTCTGGTGGGAAGTTGTCACCAATGTGAATGCTGTTGGTAGTTAGGATCATAATTATGACATGGTCCACTACAGAGAGATGATATAATTTGTACTGCTACTCATATAGCATAGCTGGTAACATGGAAACAGAGGACAACAGTTACTGGGCTGTTTCCTGAATGACCCCTTATGGAGATGGAGGAGTTCCTGGACTCACTCAAGAGCACTAACACATCCACAGAGATGTACAGGGTGGTGCTGACAACTGGGCCAGAGCTGGATAGACTTCAGAGAATATCCACTGAGTGTGCTAAGGTATATAGTCCTACTATTACTATCTGGCACTATCTTTACCTATTACTTCCATTACAGTTTATAATAACTGTTACACTTGTGTCATATAGATACATCTGGCATCATATTACTATATGAACATTTATATAGATGCATAGAATCAGGAATACCTGACAGAACTAAATAATCCTCCACAAGGAAGAGTAAACCTGTTTGGTGAACATCTGCAATAAATAAACTCTATAACAAAAGAAAAAAATTGTTGCCCAGGAACAAGAAGGAGCAGGTGCCCAATTGGAAGCAATCTCTCCTTAGCCTAAACAAGGAAATAAGAGCACTAGTGAAATCCCTCAAAGCAAACTACATCTACTAGAGACAGTCATAAGGCCTTCTTCACATATGTCCATAACCTGAAAGGTAGCACCCAGATCTGTTTAGAACTGGTGGTCATGTACAAATGCCATAGATATAGCAAACTTGCTGGCTGACAGATTTAGTGAAAATTTCACCCCCCTGTTCCCCCCATCAGTAAATCAGGACATTCCCAGTATCTGCCCCCTTCCCCTTATACCTAGTGATCTGGTCATCTCTTTTCTCTCAAAGGCAAATAATACAGCCTTCATGGGACCCGATAACATCCCAGGCTGCATCCTACATGAACTCAGGTAGGAACCTACAGCACCATTAGGAGCCCTATTCAACCAAAGCCTGAGTACGGCTTTGTCCCAGCTGAGTGGAGGACAGCCACTGTCATCCCTTTACACAAAGGTGGAGCATCCACCGATCCAGTAAATTATAGGCCCATCAGCCTAAATAGCCTGATCTGCAAGGCCATGGAATGGATTATTATGGACCTCAATTAACAAGGACATTGGCAACCTCCAGACACTCGATCCCACACAGTTGGGCTTCATCAAGGGGAGGCCATGTCTGCTAAATTTGGTCAACTTTTTTGAGTCAGTCACCAAAGCCATAGATGAGGGGAAGACAGTGCAAACCGCCTACCTTGACATGACCAAAACCTTTGACGCTATTCCCCATTCGAGCATAATAGATAAATCATCTCAACTAGGCATCAATCTGTATGTAAACAGATGGGTAGCTAACTGGCTCACTGATAGAACCCACCTAGTCAAAATAGGGGAAGCCACCTCAAGCAGTAGACCCATAATCAAGTGGCATACCCCAGGGTTCGGTCTTGGGGTCTCTGTTATTTGGAATATACTTTTCTGAGGTCCAGGCCAAAACCAGTGGGATATGGCTAACCAAGTTTGCAAATGACTGTAAGCTGGGTATTGTCATCAGTTCCCCTAGTGATGTGGACATCGTCCAATAGGCTCTCACCCAAACAAATGACTGGTGCCAGAAACATGGCCTCAAGCTGAATACAAAAAAATGCATCATCATCTCCTTTGGGGAGAGTGAAGTCCCCACAAATTATCATGTTAGTAACAATGTCCTAAGCATGCAATCAGT
This sequence comes from Protopterus annectens, assembly GCF_019279795.1. Classification (NCBI taxonomy): domain Eukaryota; kingdom Metazoa; phylum Chordata; order Ceratodontiformes; family Protopteridae; genus Protopterus; species Protopterus annectens. Next base: position 1,170,009,175 of record NC_056726.1, read on the forward strand.
CATGAAGGATTTGGGCACCCAGATTGATAGCAACCTGACTTTTGACCACCATATTGCTTCAGTTATACAGAAAGCTTTCTACATTCCCCACCTCATAAGTAAGGGTATCTCATCCAGGGATAACATCCTTGTGTTCTCCCCTTATAAGGCCCATTATCGAGTACAATGCCCCATTTGGCATGTACCTCGCAAAGCACATGAAGCAGATGGAGACACCACAAAGGTTCCTCACCAGAAGAATCCAAGGCCTCAAAAATCTACCATACACAGATAGGCTAAAATCCCTATCCCTCTAATCAGTTTCATACAGACTCATCTGAGGTGACCTCTGTCTGGCATACAAGGTGATCTAGGACCCCACCTTGACGGGACTGCTGCATATCTGCAAATCAAGATCCAATCGAGTAACCTACATGCATGGCCTCAACCTTGTCTGTGGCATCAATAGGAATTGCTAGCAGGACAAATTTGTGTCCCGGATACTCCCCCATCTGTGGAATAGACTCCCTCTCCATGTCAAGCAGAGTACCTCCTTACCCCTTCTTAACTGCAACCCGGATAACTGGATGGGAAATAGAAAACATATCCCTGGAATCCACCCGTGTCCCTGATGGACAGGGGCATCGGGTGCTGATTTGTCTAAACATAGGATAAACTCTTGGCTAGAGTTATAAGGGCCTCAAAGCCAATAGCCTAGTAACTTCATATGAAGGCACTTCATCCACACCTGTAGCCTTACTAATATGGAGGCTTCAGAATACCACAGTAACTTTGGATACAGTGATGGCCCCAGATGAGCAATGTTTTAAACAGTTTTCCTTATAAAGGTCTATGACCTGCAAAATAATATTTCTTCTGCCTTGTGACAATCTCTACATAAGCATTCAATGCTTTAATGTCCTTGCTCACCACAGTTTCAGCAAGGTCCTACTTCTCTACTGATGCACTAAATAGTTTATGAAAACCTTTTGAAACTGCATGATATGAGATTCTTTCACCATGGCCTTTTCAAATATCTTCCACACTCAGGCACTTGCTTTGGCAGTTTCTATTGCTGTGGTATTTTTTAGCAGAATTCCTTAGACTAAAAAAGTTATGAAATTTTTGGGATACTTGAATGAAGTTCTGCATGATCAATTGTTTAACTTATTTACATTCTCAATTACTTAACTTGTTTATTTTTTGATTGATTGACTGATTGATCCCCCAGGCTGAGCCTGAAGATGGTCCAGATCATGCCATGTCTAAGATGGTGCTCCCTACTGAAATTTCTTCAGCACTCGAAATGAAGAATGCCGACAAGCCAAAAAAAAAAGACTGAAAACCATGGAGAAGATTGCTTTTCTCCTTTAAACTTCTTTTTTTTTTTTTTGCAGGGGGCAAGCCCCCTTCCCCTGCATCTCCCCAAACTTACATATTCTAACTCCAAAATTGCCACACTTTGGGGAAAATGGAATATTGTGAGAAACACAGCATCCATGGGACCAGACAACATCCCAGGCTGCGTTCTACATGAACTACAGAACAAACTGGCACCCCACCTAAGTACCATGTTCAATCATAGCCTCACCTCAGGCTTTGTGTCTGCTGAATGGTGCACAGCAACGGTTATCCCACTCCACAAGGGGGGAGCCACCATGAACCCCGGGAGCTACCACCCCATTAGCCTGAGGAGCCTGGTCTGCAAGGCCATGGAATGTATTATCATGGAACTTATAAAAAAAGACATTGGTAATCTCCAAACTCTGGACCCCACCCAGTTTGGGTTTCTAAAAGGCAGATCATGTCTCCTAAACCTGATAAACTTCTTTGAAGCAGTCACCAAAGCCGTAGACGAGGGTAAGGTGGTTCACACAGCCTATCTAGATCTTGCCAAGGCTTTTGACACCATCCCCCACTCTGGAATTATAGATAAACTCACTAAACTAGGTATAAATCCCTATGTCACAAGATGGGTTGCCAACTGGCTCACTGACAGAACCCACACTGTGAAAGTAGCAGACTCCAAATCCGACTTCAGACCAGTGACAAGTAGAGTACCACAGGGTTCAGTCCTGGGTCCTCTCCTGTTTGGTATCTACTTCTCTGAAGTATAGGCTAACATAAAAGGTCTTTGGCTAATGAAGTTTGCAGATGACTGCAAACTAGGAGCTATAATCGAAACTCCTAATGATGTGGACATCCCACAAAAGGGCCTCACTGAGACAGATGCCTGGTGTCAAAGCCATGGCCTCAACCTCAATGCCAAAAAGTGCATTGTCATCCCCTTTGGTAAAAACTCTGTACCCATGAACTACAACATAGGCGGTAGTATACTTAACACTGAAAGTGTTATAAAAGACCTTGGGACACAGGTGGACAATAGTCTCTCCTTTGATAATCCCATCTCCACAGTGGTCAGGAAATCCTTCTACGTGGCACACCTCATCACAAAAGGTTTCTCATCCAGAAAAAAAGAGGTCATTGTGTTCCTCTACTCATCAGTCATTAGACCCATTACAGAGTACAATGCCCCTTTTGGTATGTACCTCACAAGACATCTACAACAACTGGAAAGGCCGCAGAAATACCTCACAAAGAGGATTACTGGCCTCAAACAGATGCCCTACGCAGAACGTCTCAAAAAACTCCAGCTTTACTCCATTGCATATCGCCTACTCAGAGGTGATCTCTGCCTACCATACCAAGCTATGTCAAACCCAAAGCTGTTGGACATGCTTCACTTAACGAAATCCCAATCCCTCTGAGCTACACGCTCTAGGGACCTAAACCTTGTCATCACAATAAACAGAACATGCTGGAGGGATAGATTCCTGTCCCAGAGACTTTCCATACTCTGGAATAAGCTACCTATCTATATCAAACAAAGCTCCTCATTAGCACTCTTCAAGAATCTTGATGATTGGATGGGAAATAGGAAATTCACCCCGGGGATCACTTCTATGACTCTGCTCGACAGTGGCACAGGAAAATAATTTTCTTGGGTGGCAAAAGCCAGGGTACCTTTTTGGCTGGTCTTGTATAGGCCCCAGGCCGATAGCCTAGTACCTACCTATGAACCTATGAAACTATGAAATGGCCATATTAGACTTAGCATATGTAAGTCTGTTTTTCAGCCAATCATTCTCCATGTTTTGGGACTCACTACAGTGAGTCCCTGACATTTCAAATGGTTATCCAAAAGGCACCCTTTGTCATTACTACAGACTATGAAGTCAGGTTACTTGGAGTAAGGAGAAAATGTGTGTTTTATGATGAAATGTCTTTGTTTACTACAAATTTGTGCTGCCTTAGCATTAGTAAATTTAGTCATTGTGAATGTGTGTGTGATGTAAACACAAACCACCAATACTCTCCACCGAACACCACGAAAAGAGTTCCAAAGACCTCCGCTGGCTATACCATGAAGGGCTACCCTCCAAATAAATCCAAACCAAATAGGGAAAAATACACAAAATGATAGTAGTTAGTTCAGTTGCACAAATCCACGAACACGTAGAAGTCCAATGCACAGGTAGTAAAAATAATTTATTAGACGTACAAAGCTAACACAGCTTGTTTTTGTAGCTGTGTTAGCTTTGTACGTCTAATAAATTCTTTTTACTACCTGTGCATTGGACTTCTACGTGTTCGTGGATTTGTGCAACTGAACTAACTACTATCATTTTGGGTATTTTTCCCTATTTGGTTTGGATTTATTTGGAGGGTAGCCCTTCATGGTATAGCCAGTGGAGGTCTTTGGAACTCTTTTCAATGTGTGTGTGATGTCCTAATGGTAGAGGCTACAGGGTTTGCAGTATCCCTGCAAAAATGCTTTAGTAGTGCTTTTTTATTTGAAAACCTTTATTTACATAGGTTTGTATTTATCACATCATGTGCTTTAAATTTTATTTTTACAACTGTCTCAAACTCGATGAGACTTATGAACCCTTTTGTTTATTGGTAGTGCCCAACAGTGGATTAGATTATGACCAGCACAATCAACAATCGCCATCTGGCAATAACTCCTTGCAGTAATTTCAAAACTTGAAGTCATGAATGGCATTCATTTTGTTATTCATAACCTTATGACCTTATTCACTTGGCATTCTAAGTCTTTTTGATGGTTGGAGGTGATCACATCTCCAACTTTAGCGACTGCTAGATGTTCCAAAAAGACCCTCACTGCTCTACTGGGTAACTCAAGTCTATAAAGCTGACACATGCTAAATGGCTTACCTCTTACCAAAATGAGGTGAACAGTTTACAGCTATGCCTATCTTTTACCCTAACATATTAACTCATATCTGATGATTTGACCACAAAATCTATTACCCTCATCCCAAGGAGCACTGGTATGAAGTACAGCTACATGCTTCCTCGTGTTCAAATGTGATGTTTGTTGTAGACAATCAGAGACTTTCACAGAAATCTTGCAGTAATTCATTGCTCAGATTCAGATCTTGGCTTGTTATGTCTTTTCAATTTTTTTCAGTCATTCCCCACAAGAGGGTTGAATTCTCCCTGTAAGATTACAGAATCAAAATGTGGCACCTCCTTGGGTATCTCAACTGCCTTCACTAAGAAAGCTGGTCCATACAATTGTTTTCTGCATAAACCCAAGCAGCTGCATTTAGACAAACTTCTCATTCTTTGAGGAAAAAATCCACTGTAGTGCTTTAGCCATGGACTAGTAACAGTCCGACCCCTGCCTAAGGTATCTTTGAGAATCAACCACTGAATAATACAGAGAGAGAGAGAGAGAGAGAGACCAACTCTGACTTTGAAGTCTAGGTTTCAAGGTCATTCTCTGTATAGAGATGATTACTTACTGGCGTGTATTGTTACCAGCCTAACATTCACATCTATCATTGGCTGCATTGACTTCCTTCCTGGTTCTGAACTGTATTTTAAACCTTTGTTGTTGTTGGCTTTTTATGCATATCCAGCATGGGTTCATCTTACCTAGAAGAGTTGATGGCACTCTATAATCTACCAACTGAATTGTGTTCTGCCACCTTGGGAATGTTAGAGGTTCCTGGAATGTGGATAGAGGTAGCTGATGATTTGTCCTGTTACAGGGATCTTCCCCTCTGCAGTATACTACCAGGGTGGCTTCAGGGCTACTGAATGTTTTGTGCTGCTGTGCACTTAACTCTGTGGCATACAAGGATAAAGCCCTAACTATAACCCAAATGACCAAAGTTTGATTATCAAGTGAGGACATGGAAATGCTGAGCTGGCAAGGATGGATATTGGTGCAGACAGGACTGCTGGGGATTGCAAGCAACAGCTATTATTTTAGTGTGACTCACAATCCACACAAGCCGAGAAGCTGATTCACGGGTGTGCATTGGCATGCATAGCAGCTTGTTAGAGCAGCAAATTAATGAAGCTATGAGACACCATGAGGAGGGACTGGATTCTGGGAGAGAGGCCTACATGACTATGAGATGGCTCACTTCCTAACTGCTGACTCACATTTCCTAGAGAATAAATAGGCTATTAGTACCCTTGCTTTTGTCTGGGAACGGAAGGAACAGGCCATGCGGCTTTTGTACTGCCCAGGGAATGAATAGGAGTGGGTCTTGTTCCATTAGGTATTAATGAGAAGGATATTTGGGAGCAGCAAATGGCAGCTAATGGTGACAGTCATATGAGGGCAAAAAGCACCACTTTGCTGTGTTTTAAGAGTCCCTAAAGACCTATCTCTTTTCTTATAAGGATGTCCCAAGAAGTCACATCTCATTTTGCTATAAAATGTTCTATGTGTTCTATGTACTTTACATGTTTTTTTATTATACTGTTTATCTTATAAATGGGATTAGAGGTTAAGCACTACAGTAAAGCTGAAACTGAAGCCCGGCTATATATGACTGGTATTTTTCCAGTCCTTATACCTGCTCCAGCTCTTTCCCTACAAGTGAGGTAATGTTTTATGTCTGCAAAACCAGTTTCTTTTTTCATGATCTATGTTCTATCTAAAGTAGCCCAATGTATGCTTTCCTGGCTGTCACTATGCTTGAGCCCATACTTTGCCATGCAGGTAGTGAGCCATTAAGACAACTCCACTTAGCCTTAATTCATTTAGTTAAATGGGTGACTGTGTCATTAGGCACTCAGAGATAAAACCCACCCCAAAGTCTGTCTTCAAAGTCCAGCACTGATAAATCTGCCACAGGCAGAATCTTTCGCAATCAATTATTTTCAATATATAAAGGTATGATGGCTCACTGCTTAAGACCTCTGCCTTCCAGCTCCAGAAACCGAAGTTCAAGCCTGATTCCTGTCTGTCTGTCTCTTTATCTATATCTGTCTGTCTGTCTGTCTATCTGTCTATCTGTCTATCTAATACTCATTGTCAAAATGCTTGTGTGACTTTTTATACAGAAATATTATTGGGAAAGAATGTGTCATGCATGATGTGTGAAGTATCAAAACTGTGAAGAGAACTTTTGACAAAGCGCATAAAAATCAAAGGTCAGGTGAATTTTTTTATAAATATGGCAGAGGATGTGGACATACAGAATCACAAATATTATTTACTACATAGATAAATACGGTGAAATACTGCTTTAGGAGCATATTTTAGCTCTAGTGTTGGCGACAAATGCATTGTCCCTTATTGCCTGCATACTACTGAATAAACTTAAGTCATAGAAGATTTTAGTAATTATGCCACTGTAACCATTTAAATAAGATATGCACTGGTAGTACTGGGTAATGTCTATGTATGGAATGGTCAGCTGGTTTAGTAATTATAATACAGGAGCTTTATGGATAGATGTAAGCAAATGTTAACTAATGCTAGTTCCGATATGCTTATTAATCTTGTGTTAAATAAAGCCAAATTCTAGCCCTTTTGATGTAGATTTTTAAACTGATTGTGAATAGATGTTAATGTAGCAGTACTGAACTGAAATGGAGAAGGTAAAGTTCAAGGAGGTATCTTTCCAATATCAGTTAATAATTCCCAGACACAATCAATGCTCTCTGTCCTCTCAGTCCAGAATGCCACTGAGTAGTGTCACGGCAGTCCTTGACCTCACTTTGCCACACAGTACAGAATTAAAATTTCAACAGAAATGACTAGTTAAATAAGTTCTTGTGTGCTACATGCACTAATATAGGGTTTGAATTATGAGCATCCCTTAATAAAAATTAAAAATAAAAACACAAAACAGCTAGAGTATGCAGCTATCAGGCTTACATTTGAGACAAAAACTAACAAGCCTAATTCTTGTAGCCTGATCAACAGCCACAATGGATAGCAATTGTTCTTGTAGCCTGATAAACAGCCACAATGGATAGCAGTTGTTCTTGTAGCCTGATCAATGGCCACAGTGGAAAGCAGCTACCTATTTCTTACATTTAAGTGATAGTGTATTCTTGTCCCCCTACTGTGTTGTCATCCTAGTCATGGCTGAAGAGGATCTTTGGACCTATCCATCCTGACTAGTTATCAAATGTTAAAACAAACATGTATTGTGTCCCTGATTAGCATCCTTACTGCAACTCTCCCTCATGCAGCAGTAAAAACCATACAACACCGTCTTTCCTTGATATTGTTACATGTAGCCTCCAGTGACCCACTTATCTTTGATATTATTACATATAACATCTAGTAATCCTTTTCCAATATAATGATGCTCTACAATCTCAAAATAATAATATGGCTCTCAACTGTCAATGTTTTGGAAGAAGGTACCTATTTGCAGCCCTGATTTACCCCTGCACATGATATGCCTATTTTTGTAGATATGTCCCATATTTTCAATTTTAATTTACTCCTTCAAGCAATTTTCTGAATCCTGGTCATCACACATTATTTTTGAAGTGATCTAGTACACTGAAAAGCACACTATGTGACCAACATACAACTGGCATCAATAATTTAAAGAAAAGGACACATCTTACATATACCTTTTACCTTGTCTGATAGAACTTTAGAATACAGTTCATTAAAGTCTACAGATTCTACACTGCCGCTTTGATAATGTGCTAATGTTTTCCTATCTTTTTAGTCACTCTCTGTTTTTTAATGTTTCTGAGTAATATCCCATACTCCTGCTGGAAATGGAAAAAGTCATGTTCTATTTGGTATTCAAATGTTATGTTCATTAGATGTCCATCTGCATGTACTTATTTTTCATGGTATTCAAATGTCATGTTAATTAGATGTCCAGCTGCATGTACTTATTGTTCATGGTATTCAAATGTTATGTTAATTAGATGTCCAGCTGCATGTACTTATTTTTCATGGTATTCAAATGTTATATTAATTAGATGTCCAGCTGCATGTACTTATTTTTCACAGGACTTTGAACCTATTTTCCATGTCTGCAGGTTAAGAGTGCTCAAGATAGCTGCATGCTGTTAATGGAGGGGCCCTGCTATCAGTATTAAAACATTTCATATCTTAGTACTAGGCTGACTGTTCTTTTGGTCCATTTTAGGCTTAGTCAATTACCTCATGCGGGAATCAAACACTGAATCTTGTGTCTATAAGGTAAACACCTTAACTATTATGCCAACCTCCCATACCTGCATATTTTTATCTATCCATGTAAACGTGCAAAATTGCTTCCTATTTTGCTTATAAAATAAACTAAGCAACGACCTTTTATAATGACAGGGTGTTATTCCTAAGCACAGTGTCAAGGTCAAGATTTGTTTAGCAATCTAGATGTTGAAAAAAAAGACAACGTAGGTAGACAAATTACAATAACCTATGACCTCCACTTTTCATCTCGGGTGTGGGGGGGGACTTTCCAGTTCATTTTTACCCCATACATTTAGTTGGTAGATCAGTCATATGCAGGGACAGATGGAATATACATGCCTGATACATTCTTATATCCTAAATCATTATCAATCTTTATTTAAAAAGATGCTTATTTGCTAAGCACCATAAAATAATACATACATAATAAGCAAATAAAAAAGAGGCTGATAAAAATGCCACTACAATGGTTAAAATGGGAGGAAAACTGAAAAAAGTAACACAAATAACTAGAAAATTATTAAGGCGGCTTCCTTGAATGATTTGATAATATTAAATATCATTTATACAAATGATATTTGCTAAGCTCTTTTATGCAAACAGTATTTGAGAAGCTCTTCTGTACAAATGGTATTTGAGAGGCCATCAAAATAAAGACTCAGTTTTGGTTGCCTGAATAGTGAAGATAGTTGATTCCACAGAAATGGAGCAAAGCAGGCAGAAAAAGTGTGTAACTGAGCCATTTGGAAGCACACCTCTCAACTGCACTGATTTTTTGCTTCATATTTTTGGTCCGTTTTTCATAAAATTGTGGTTTTCTGACAAATTAGTGACAAATCATTAAAAATTAAAGGTAGAAAATAATGACAGAGTTTTGAGTTTCAGACTTCATACCCTTCAGAAAATTCATGCTAATGCAAAACCTGTCATTCTATCATCTTTCTAATTTTGTAAGAGAAATATTTAAAAATTGTCCCTATTTTTGTGCCTTTGTCCTACTTTTATTTATAGCTTTGTCCAGATTTCTTGCTCTAAGAGGTATAGAGGTATGTTTGGAAGGAAAACTCTTAGTCCCAGCTGCCCCCATCATGCAAAGCCTGCCAGAGTGCAATCTCAACCCTCTTCTGGGTATGGTAAGTTAAACCTGAATTCTGCCATCCAACTACATAACTAGTGCAATTATGCCATTTTCGAGATAGAACTATTTTTATTTAATGTATTTACTTTCAGCTGGATAAGTGAAGTGGTCCTCATATCCTATTCTGCCATATTGGAAGCTGTTAGAGAGCAAGGGTAAATACAATACCTATGGGCAGTTTACACTAGTAAGTTAGGCAGTATGTTTGTAGGAAGTCAAAAGAAACTGGATGACCCAGACAAAAACACAGGCAGGCAGACATGCAGAGAAAATGCACATACCATACAGAGAAAGCCACCCAGCCACCCTTATTGTTTCAGATGTTTATGTTACTAAACTAAAGAACTGAGCTGAAGATTGTGAATTTGGGGAGTTTCATGATTAGTTAATAAGGCAAAGAACTGCTTTCCATATAACAAATTTACTGATATTAATATGTACCCAATTAAACCCACAAATACATCATTTTTTGACAACCTGAGTTTCCTGTTTAGTTAAGTTACTTCTGCAGAGCCATACAGTTTGCAATTAGGGACTGAAAGACTCAGACTTGGGGCCATAGGGTTAAGCTTGTTAACAGATTGCAACCTTAATGCTCCAAGTTAAGCAGATAGGTACAAGAAATGATCATACAAGAACAGGCTGTTAATAGAATAATAAATCTGAGCATAGACCAAAAAGATGAAGATGTATATTGAGCAAGTGAAATTGCTACTGCATAGTTAAATACTTAATAAAATAAATGCACGTGTGTTAGATAAAATATGAATCAAACAAGGTAAACTTGGGTGCAGTGGTTAGCCCAGGAAATGGTGGCATAATTTTCAATTCCCTTCATTTAGTACTAAAACCATGTTATCTACCCAGACTATGAAGGAAAACATGAAGGCAGTTCAGTCAGCCATTAATGAAGAAAGAAATGTGCATCCTTTTCAGGAAACTCTCTGTTGTAGCTGAGGATGTGAAAGGAATAAAAGCCTATATGAAGAAAATGCAGACAAACTATAAAATGGGAGAAAAGTGAAAGAAGATGCCCAAGGTGACGTGATCAAAAAGAAAAAGATCAAACATGTTTGACATGATCAGAAATGAGGTAATGAAGTTCTATGGCAAAATGAAAACATAAATGACCCTGAGAATCATTTAAGGTACCAAATTCTCTTTTTATGCAGAGTTCTGGAGAGTCTCAGAGATGAAGAACTGTGTGCATGTTTGCACAAAAAGCTTATTCAAAGATTAATTAAATCTTCCATATGAATTTTCCATAGGCTCAGTTCCTAATGGACAAAAAGAACTCTCAAAGGAACTTCCTTATGCAAGTTCATTCCTAAATGACAAAAGATTTCATTCTTTAGTTAAGCAAGAAGCTAGAACATTCTTTACTAAGATGCAAGCATTGACATTTTACATTTATCTGATTCTTTGTATCAGCAAAGGGAACAATATGTGCCTATCAAGCTATGCAGGCTCTGGGAATGAACTCTGGGTGGCCTAGTGGGGCCAATTAGTTGCAGCAGAGATACATAATCTATTTCACAAATATGGAAAAGATCTTCAGTTTTATATTCTGGATAAAGAGCCAAACTGGCTGTCACAGCAGGCTCAAAAGAAGACAGGCAGCACTGCCGAGCAGATGGAATGCTGAGGCAGAAAAAGAAGATGTTTTTGTTAAAGTCAATCTGCTAAAGAGATGCCATCCAATAAAGTGTGTACCAGTGATGTAGTGGAAAGAGGAATCTAGTCAAACCAAATATCTGTTGACTGAGGGGAAGAAAAAATTATTTGATAAACAAAAATCCATAGTGGCCGCATTAGACTGAACATTACCTCACACAATACTACTTCCTCTAAGAAGAGCAATTGTCACCAAGACCATTCCAAAACAAAAGAAGGAGATGCGAAAAGAGACAGAGAGAGAAACAAAGAGACAGAGAGAAGATAGACTGCAAAACAAGACCTGGTGACAAATTTACTCAGACAAACCTGAAGATTTCGAAAGACACAGCTTCTGTTCCATCAATGATGTCTGAATGGGAGATAGAAAGATACAATAGTGGTAATGGATCAAGAGAGGTAGAAGAACGTTTATCAAAACTGCCACACCTAGTCCTACAAAAATCACTGAGACAAACAGATTGCTCATTTTGCTATGTAGTAAATGATTGTCACTTTGGTTAGTAGGATGCAGTTTCCTTCATGGTTTCCTCATATTGCACAGCAGAGGGATGGGAGGAGACATCGAGTCATTGCAATTACCTCAGTGATAATGCAGGGAGAGGTTAAGCTACTCTACAATTCAAAATGTACTCCAACCAGGTCAAACCACTAACACCAATCACACTGAAAATGTTTCCACACAATTCAACTCTTACTTTGTAAACTCTGTTCTAGCTCTCACCCAACAATGCACATCACTCCTCTGCATCCAAATATCCAATAATAACAACAACATAACATAATTTAATCTTAAGTCTGCTCCCATTACAATAATAAAAAAATATCTATTCAACCTTAAACCAACAATGGCTGTAGACAACATCCCTTCCATATAACTCTAAATAGCAGCAACATCTGATGATTATCTTCTATCTATTGTTATTAATAGATCCACAACAGAAAACTATGTCTCAAAAATCCAGAAAAAATCTTTCATCATGCCACTACACAAAGGAGGCAACTCTATCAATCTAACAAACTACATGTCTATTGCCATATTATCACCATTGTCCAAAATACTAGAAAAGGTATCCACTCCCAACTCCTACAATGCCTTTTAGATACTAACTTGCTCTCCAACACACAGCACGTTTTCTGCCCTGGCCATAATAATAACTGCCCTTCTGAACTTTACCAATACAGTCAACCATCACAGAAACAAAGATAGCCTAGTTTCAACTCTCTACCTTGATCTTTCTGGAGCTTTCAATACAGTAACACATTAAAAATTTCTCTCCAAATTTTCCTCACTATAAATCAGCAACTCGTCCTTTACCTGATGTCTCAGTTACCTGTCAAACTGGCAGCAAGCCATAAAATGGCAACAGGAATTTTCATCATTCCTACCAGTAACACCTGGAGTACCCCAAGGATCAATCCTAGGGCCACTTATGTCCAGCATCCTTATTAATAAATTGCAAACCTCCTCCAAAGAAGCCAACTTAATCCAATACACAGATGATGCTACAGCCATCTGCTCAGCTCCAGCACTAGATAACCTCCAGTACATCACGCAGCATGTGTTCACCTCCAAAGAATCTTGGCTGTCTGCCTCTGACCTACTCCTCAATTTAAAAAGACCAAATTAATGTTATTTACCTCAAAATTTATTCTAAACAAAATCTATCTTTCTATATGTTATCATTAAACACAAAAATTAAAACCAAGTCTCAAACTGAACTTCTACGAGTCTTACTAGATGGCAATCTGAAATAATATCAACACCTATACAAAGATACAAAGCAATAAAAAAATAAATAAATAAAAATAAAAGTTAGGCTCCCTTTACAGGCCCCAAACAATTATCACTGATGACACTAGAAAATCTATAGCCAAAAACCTATCTACTCCCCTACATCTTATATGCATCACCTATTTTCACAAATCTGAGCATCACCCTAAGAATAAAATTAGATTGATTTAATCATAAAATAGCTAAATTCACAGTTAACACTGTCAGTCAAAACAACATTGTAGAGCACTAAAGGACCAAAGTAGAACTGCCACAATAACTCTCCTTCTCCAAACTGCTAACTGCTCACAGCCTAATACTCTACCCAGACAAATGCCCACCCCTAAGAAATCTACTGCAGCCGTATATAAGTAGTAGAACTTTGCAGTCCAATAGTAAATCTCTCCTAGTGACAACAAAATCATATAACTTCGCTGATGAAGTCTATTCTCCCACCATGTTGGCAAGCTGTGGGACTCCAGCCTACTTCACCTAAAACTTAGCAAAAAGAACATCTTCAAAGCAGAACTGTAATGATACATAAATAATACCTGGCTCTGCTCCTGTACTTTTCCTAGTTAAACTCGGCTATACCTAGCTATACCATCAGTCTACTATTTTCTTTTCTCCTCAGAAATCATAACCTCTGTCTTAAACCACCTTTACTCACCTCTCCTACTCACTTACTACCTATAATTCCCCAGCTCATCTAGAACCCCTATTTTTTATACACCTGCCATCACTTCGACATGTAGTCTCTCAGCATCTCGTATCTTGAACACCTGCAATTATCAATACCAACTCATCTAAACAAAAATTTATCATTGTAAAATCTTATTGTATATTGCATTTGGCTCCACTCTGTATAGATATCCTGTTATATACATATACCTGTATGAAAAATACGATTATTGCAAAAAAATGCTACAAATCATAATCCTCTTATACTATTGTTTCAAACTCTAATCATTGTAAAATATGCTTATATTTGAGTTTTTTGTTTACACTTTTTTGTTTTGATTCTTGATATTTGATATTTGTATAATATGATTGTAGACCTTTTCTCCCAGGCCATCCATTGAAAAAGGACTTTGTCCCAGTCAGACTTTCCTGGTAAACAAAGATAACTAACTAACTAAATAAATAAATTAATCAATTAATAAACTAATACATTTACTTATTTTCAGCTTAACTATAGACCAAACTACAGGCCCCATGGTCGATCCTTATTCTATCCATAAAATGAAAAAGTTAAGCAAACATCATTGGCCACCATAGCAGGCTAGCAGTTTGCCTCAGCCACAGGTGATTGACTCTGTTGTGGCCATAGGTTGTTCCTCAGACCATTCATCTTTTACCCTGGATCCCTCTGGTGTAGAATGTACAGCCACTGTGGACCACGGATTAGTCAAGTCCTCTCCAGCTGTTAGGATCCCATAAGTGGGCAGGTGAGAGCCACTCTTGTTGGTCCTTGTAGAAGGAACAGGGAAGACTTCCCTGATGGTCAGAATGTTGTGTCCATTACCAGAGAAGCTGCTGCTGCCGTTAACAACACTGTTGGCTCCAGTTTTTCCTGTCAAAAAGAAACAGAAAAATTAACATTCGTCTGCTCTTCCTCATATTTCCTTAGACAGGAGTAGTTTACTGGGTCTGGCTCAGGGTTTAATTCAGGCTACTGATTCTCCTTATATGTTGTTTCTGGCAAAATAAAAAGGGAAAGACGAATCGATAGTAAACCAACAAAATCCAAACACAAGAATTACGGACTCCTTGTACCAGCAGAAGAACCAAAACGTATTCTTAACGCAAATTTTATTTCAAGTACACAAGCGTTTTCGCCACGTACCAACGTAGCTTCTTCAGAGAATTACAAACCATTACACTTTTCAAGTGCTTTTTATATGAAGCTAAGAGGAAGTGACATCACTAAAAGGTAAATAGAACACTTTAAAAAAAAAATAGATGTTAATAAAAATATAATATCATAGATTGTCTAAACTAGACAGTCACTTAGTAATTAAAAATTAATAATTATACTGGTTTAAAAAATATAAAATAAATTATATATATGTAAAACACTATAAATGTCTACATATAAAAATTAACTCAGTATATAACAGGCAAATTATCCACTAGCTGATACTAGTCAACATGAACTTTTTATGTAAAAATAAATTACATAAATTAGTGCATAAATTATGCTTGTTGAAAAAGGTTCAATTACTGAACTAGGATATAGATGACATAACACTTACAATAAAAACAAAACTTTAAAGTGAGCCTGGTCATAAATTCACTCTACTTTTACTAAAAAAATCTTTCTCAAGTGAAATAAACCTTAAATATAAAATAAATAGTATGTGCATAGTAAAGAGGGTGTATTAAAATATAAGCCAATGTATTGACTATATGAAACTCAGATTACTAAGTCTAATACAAAGTAAAATAACCTCATACTTGTTGACAAAAATAAATATCTTATAATTGTCAGTATTCAGAAAAAACTGACTATAGGTACCCTCTACTAAATTAACTCACAGAGTTTATCTTAAGTAACTCTTCATCTTTAAGACTGCAGAGATGTTACAATACTCATTGAGACCTGGGTGACTAAAGGCATCAGTTCTCAATTGCCACTCAAGTTCACATAACTCTAAAAGTAATGAAGTGGGCCCCCCACGTATATTATGGTTAATCTGATCAATAGCCATAAATGTGAAAGAGTGGCCTGGATGACTATCAATGTGTTTTGCTAGAGCGTTAGTGTCCTTGTTTTTCTTAATAGCATACATGTGCTCATAGACTCGATCGCGTAATCTGCGGTCGGTCTTCCCAATGTAAAACGAGGCACAACACTCACAAAAGGCCACATATACAATTGACTTACTTTCACAATTAAGCGGATGTTTTATCATATACTTTTTATCCCTAATTTTATAGGATTGACCAGTTTTCATTTTGTGGCACCAGCTGCAACAGTTACAAACATACATCCCTAAACGCCTGTTAAAACTTTTACTAGAATGATCTCTTTGAAGGAGTTCTTTTAAATTAGAATTCCTCTTGAATACAAAATTCGGGGAGAGACCTAACTTCTCTGCTAAACCTGGAGTACTCAAAATATATTTCCAGTTTTTCTGAATTATTGGAATAGTAGACCCTGAATTGAAACTATATGTAATAATGTAACTTGTTATAAAATCACGTCTAACATCATGACTTGTGTTGGCTTCAATTGGTGAAAAATTTACTGTTTGTGACATTGATGAATCAAGAGTATCAGATGCCATACTAAGACTTCTTTGCCATAGAATAGGTTTATAAAAACCACTGTTTCTCTTAGTTGTAACTTCAAAAATTAAATCATCAACCAGGTTTTTAGGATAGTCCCTATTAAGGAACATCTCACGAAGCAAGTCACATTCAGTAAGGAAGTCCGAAAAATTGCTGCACATCCTTCCTGCTCTCACCAGTTGGCCCTTCACAATAGATTTCTTTTGTCTGAAGGGGTGGTGACTGGAGAAATGCAGGAATGAGTTGCAGTATGTTGGCTTCCTAAAGATGCAGGATGTGTAAACGTTAAGTTTGTTGTCCTTCCTTAATTTAACATCCAAGTAGTCGATTTCCATCTCTGAAAACTTGAACGTAAATTTCAAGAATTCAGTTGTACTATTTAAGAACTGGACAAACTGATTAGCTTCTATAGCATTACCACTGAAAAGAATGAAGACGTCATCAAGGTATCTCGTGTAAAATTGAACAGAACTCAGATATTCATTTGAAGGGAAGAGGAAATTCTTTTCCCAAAATCCCATAAAGAAGTTTGCAACTGATGCTCCACAGGGAGAGCCCATTGCTACTCCCTGTTTTTGCAAGAAAAACTTCTTATCAAAAAGGAAATAATTTGATGTAAGAACTATGTCCAAAATCTCAGTTACAAGTTCTATTTCTGTTTTTGGCGCCCCAAAGTCAGTAAGTAGTAGACCTATCCATTCCAATGCCACCTGGTGTGGAATGGAAGTGTACAAATCCACGACGTCGATCGTAAGAAAATTGTACTCAGGGTTGAAGGCCAAACCGTTGATATTATTCAAAAAATTCCAAGAGTCTTTACAAACTCCACAGATGTTTTTTAAATATTTTGTCAAGATTCTATCAACAAGTTTGGCACAAGGATACGTCATGGATGAACGGCCATCCACCAAAGCCCTCATAGGAGGGTTTTTAAGGTCTTTATGGACTTTGGGGATCCCAAACATTACTGGGATTTTTGGTAAAGTGATATCTATGAAATTATAAGTTTCCAAGTCAATTTTGCCTGCCAAAAATAAATCACGAAAGAGACCTCTCATGATAGTATGAGTTCGATTGACTTCATTAAGCGAAGCTAATGAATAAGCAGGTGTCATAAGAACATCTAACATTTTTTCTGTATACATAGAGTTGTCCATGATGACCAACCCACCACCCTTGTCTGGTTTCATTAATCTGACGGAAGCGGAACAAAGTTCATGTAACAAATAAAGTTGTTCCTTAGAAGTGTTGTATTTTGTATGATGGGTATTTTGATTTGTCTTGAATGAATGTCTCAAATCTACTTCGCAAACTCTTTCAAAAAGTTGTAGTGAGGGATGGAGGGGTGGATTAAACACACTTGGTAACCTTAAAGTGTCATGAGGTGTTAAACTCTCATTATTGAAAAGAAGCTTCAGATTAAGTTTGCGAACAAAACACTTGAGTTCAATGATTTCCTTTGAAATGTCTCCGAATTTGCCCGGAACAAAAGTGTAACCTAGAGCAAGAAGCTCAACCAGTTCATCTTTAATTTTGACCTCTGTAAAATTATAAATCTTGAAGTCACCTTTTTGGTTGAAAATCATATGTGGGACTTCATTCAATCCATCCCTCTGAGAATCATTCATACTGTTGTTGACTTGGGAAACATAAACATCAGAATCAAGAAAACTATCATTAGAAACCATAATTGGACTAGCAAATGCTAATTCCGGTTCGTTTTCTTGTTGTGGTGGTTGCGAGGGTTGCGTTTGCCTAAAAAACTGTTATCTGCATAAGTTCTATTCGCCTGAGTATATTTATTACCTGAATTGTTACCCTTAAGGCCCTTTATCCTATCACTACGTCTAGGTCCTACTTCTTCAGGACTACAAGTTGTATCATCAGATTGAAAATCATCCAGTTCACTGATAGCAGTAACATTAGGCTGTCCTTGATTATGTCTAACAGTAGTCACCTTCAAGTCTGAATATACCAATTTAGGATATGCACTGTTGTCATTATAAGCCTGCCTGTCTCTCACTAACTTTTTATTTTTATTCAATTTTAACTTTGTAAGAAAGCCATCTATGCTTGACAAGGTGCGATCATAGTCGAACCTATATCTTGCAAAATTCAAGTCAGCTTTAATTTCTATGTCTAGTGAGTCAATTTCCTTTAATAATACACTCGCATGTTGATTATAGTGTTTTATAATCAATTCCAACAACTGGATACCTTGTTGTTGAAATAACTCTTTTAAGTCACCATAAAAACATGCATCATACAACAAGCCAGAAGGGGAGAAATTGCTCCGTAAACCCTTCGGAACTAAATTCTCTTGTATACATTGTTTGAAATAGGCGATCTCAAGTTGCATTTGTACTTGAAATAAAATTTGCGTTAAGAATACGTTTTGGTTCTTCTGCTGGTACAAGGAGTCCGTAATTCTTGTGTTTGGAAAATAAAAAGGGAAACCTCTTTTCACGGATTCATAGGTTTAGAGGGTCATACTAGGCTAACAACCACCAGGGTCTTTACAAGTCAAGTTGTGCAACCCAACCCAGTTTGTCCCAGAGTTCGTTGGACATCTTTATGGTGGGCTATGTTATTAAAGAGCAACTAATAATTATGCGGAAGGTGGTATGTTAGTTGGGGATTAATTGACTTACTGTTGACCTCTGTCCATCAGAGATATGGGGGCCAGACTGGAGGTGAATTTGTGATTTCCCATCCAATGAACAAGGTTTCTTTTGAACAGGGTCAGAGATGATCTCTGATTTACATAAAGGGGGAGCTTATTCCATAGCAGGGGACTCCTTTGGGACACATATCAGTCCCTCCAGCAGTTTCTGTTAATGTCTCGGACAAAATTCAGGCCCTTGGATCTAGTGTATCTGGTGTTGTTTGGCTTTCAAATGTATAAGAGATCCATCATAACTGGATCTGAGGATGCCGTTTACGCTAGGCATAGATCACCTCTCAGTAACCTGTAGGAGACTGACTACAGAGATATGACCTTAAGGTGATCTGTGTAGACCCTGTAGTCTCCTGGTGAGGAAACTTTGAAGGCATTATGAATGTTGCAAGTGCCTGGTAAAGTATATGTCAAAAATGGCATTATACTCAAAAATGGGTCTGATAAGAGCTGAGTAGAGTGGAGCTATTACTCCTTGGACCTGGATGTCACATAGCTATGCTTATGCACTGGGTGATTTAAAATGATTTTCTTACTATCTTGACTACGTAGATCAACTCTTTCAGGTGTTTTATCGATGAAGTAATTAGCTTTGCCAAAGGGCACTATAATGCATTTCTTTGCATTCAGTTTTAATCTGTAGTTTTTGAAGCAGCCATTTGATTCTGTCAGTCCATCTTGTATGATGTTGGTGTCATGGGGAAGTCTATGATAGCTCCCAGTTTACACCCATGTGTGAACTTGATGAGCCAGAGACCTTTGACATTAGCCTTGCAATCCAAGAAACAGGAGCAGACCCAATACAGAGCTCCAGGATGCTCCACTGGTGACTGGTCACTAATGGTGGTAGTCTCAGTGATCCTGACTTCTTGGATCATATCTATGAGACAGCTGGCAATCCAGCAAGCTATGTAAGAATTTATACCTAGTTCTGAGAGTTTGTCAATAATATCTGAGTAGGGTATTGTATCAAATGCCTTGGCCAGGTCCTCTTTCCCCTTTGTTATTAACATTATACTTAGAGTCACTGGCAAAGAAAATAAGGGACTCAAAAATTCAAAGATATAATTGCTACGGTAGTCAAGAAAAGCTGCCTCTGTTTGCAGATGATATTATTTTATACCTGACAAAAACAGAAAGAGACATTACAGTGTTACATTTTGAGACAATTTCAAATCTTTTCAGGATAGAAAATTAATGAAGCTAAAATAAAGACAATAGCAGAAAATTATGTACTAACACATGAATTGGTTCAGCAATATACATATTTATGGGGACATGGTAAAATTAAGTATTTAGGAGTATGGATTAAAAATTATTCTAGAGCGTCAGCTAAGGGCATGTGGGAAGAGACTAAACAAAAGATAATTATTTTATTTTATTTTATTTTACATTTGTTGACCGGGAAAGTCCGACTGGATACATGTCCATTTTCAGCGGAGGCCCGGGGAGAAAAGCTCCACAGTGACAATAATATAATGCATAGATATAGTAGATCGAGGTAAAAAATAGACAATGCATAGAACTATGGTACAAAAACAAAACAAAACAAATTCATTTGCTATACTAGAATAATGCTATAGATGAGATTTCGTACAGTAAAGTACATTGATCTTAAACATTCTATAGGATACATAACTATTAATACTGCTTCTGGTATACTGATACTCCATCCAGAACTATCCATTTCAGTTAAGAGGAGAGAGAAAGAACTGTGAGCGATAATACAAATAATAATGATAATGATAATACAAAACCTGAGAAAATGGAAGCTTTGTTATATGGATATGGATAGTAAGATACAAGCAGTTAAAATGGTTTTAGTCCCTTTAGTCGTATACACAGGTCAGGCATATTTTTATCAACCACAAGAGAAGTTGTAGATAGCAATTAGTAAAAAGCTGAATGACTTTATCTGGGAGGGGAAGACATCAAGAATTGAGTGGGATAAACTGATTCTTCCAGTAGAACAGGGTGAATTGGGATCATCAGAATTGAAGGGGTATTTCAGAGCTACACAGTTAAGAATCCTATATATAGCATAAGCAGATACCTATAATTCAAAGTGGAAAAGGATAATGATGAAACAGGAGGGGAAACTCAAGAAACAATGAAAGACTGGGATTTTGGATGCAGGCCTTTAAGGTGAATAACAATCATTTTTCCGAATATTATATCCATAAAGTAGCAGAAAGTATCCTAAGAGCTAAGCCAACACTGGAATGGAGAACGGAGGTTCTGCCAATAGGGATGACTGCCATTAGGGAAATGGACAATAGACAAGAGGATGGTGGAATTTATTGGAGAAAACTGGCAAAGCAAACAAGGTATTGGGAGTAAATAATTAGACAGGGAAAGATGATTGAATGGGAAGACGCCAAGAATTTATTGGACTGCAGGTTAGAGATTGCCTTCCCTATCAAGGATTGATATCAGAGTGTAGGCAAAGAGAAAGAAGTAGGAGGGTCCTAAATGAAAGACCATCACTGATAGAGTTTTTAGAAGAATCTAGAACAGAAACTGCCATGAAAAAAGGAATATTTAGTAAAACATATAAAATATTGCATTATAACTATAAGAATCAATCAGAGGAGGTTAGAAAGGATTGGGAAGAGAGATTTATTTATTTATTTTATTTTAAATTTATTAACTGGGAACGTCTGACTTGGAAGAGCCAATTTTTAGTGGAGGCTTGGGGAGAAACGCTCCAGACACGTCTTTGTAACATGGGAGGAAACCGGAACACTCAGAGGAAACCCATACAAATGCAGGGGGGACATGCAGACTCCGCACAGAAGGCACCCCAGCTGAGAATCAAACCAGAGAACCTCTTGCTGTGAGATGACAATGATACCGCTGCACCACTGTGCCATCAGATCGGATAAGCAATTCACAAAAAAACAATGGGAGGATATATGTATGTCTCCCAGATACACAATAAAATCTAGAAAATTTAAGATTTTTGCATGGAAATGTTTATGCAGATATTTTTATACCCAAAATAGACTCCAGAGAATTTTTCCTCAGGTAGACAGCAAATATTGGAGGTGTGACAAGGAAGAAAGAGATAATTGGGAACATATTTTCTGGGATGCGGTGAGTTGGCAGACTTTAAAAATTCCCCACAGGATGCACTGTCAGAGATGATGGGTGGGCAGATTGATGTGATATGAGAGATGATTTTTCTGAGCAGATATGATACAGAATTGGAACTGTCTAGACATGGTAAGGCCTTGCTGTGTCTAATTATGGTGGCTGCCAAAACAATAATTACTAGAAAATGGAAATCAAAATCTAAAACAACTTTACTAGAAGTAGTGAATATAGTAACAGAGATAAAACAACTGGAAATGAGACCTTTAGAAAAGGGTAGGAGCAAACAACATCGGATAAAATGAGAATTGTGGGAACAATACATACAGGGGTGGAATGAGGTTTAAAAGAAGGCAGGACTTAAATGAGCTATGTAATATCTGACTGAAAATAATTGGTCAGATTATAAGTGATGTATAATGTTTGCAACTCGGAGTTTTTCAGTATGGTTTGTAACATAAAATGGTTACAACTAGAATTGTGTTGGTGTGGTTTGTTTTCATTTGTATAAATGTATGCTTACCTGTGTCATAAGTGATGGTTTAATAAAGATGTTTCTTGTTTAAAAAAAGGGCAGGAATTGAACAATTTATGTGATATTACTTAGTTTATATCACATATAGCAATATATGTGAAGTATAATGTTTGGAAATGTGAATTTTTTAATACAGTTTGATTACTTTTATATACTGTAAATATAAATTTGCCTATGTCACACATGATAATTCAATAAAGTTAAAAAAAATGCCTTGGCCAGGTCAAAGTAGGTGGTATGCACCATTTTCCCCTCATCCATAGTCATGATAACCCTCTTGAAGAAGTCTACCTGGTTAAGTAGGCAAGACCTTCCCTTAACAAAGCCAAACTGTGATGGATCTAGTGTGTTAGTCACCAATGTGCCTTGCTGATCATTTCCACAATAATCTGTTCCATGGCTTTGCATAGTAGACTTGTCAGACTGATGGGTCTGTAGTTACCACAGTCAGTTGATGGTCCACCCTTATAAACAGGGATGATTGCTGTGGCCGTCCATTCAGCTGACATATAACCTGTTGTGAGACTGTAGTTAAAGGGTGCCTCAAATTTTCCTGCTAGGTCATTTTATGAGGCAACCATGGATATTGTTGGGGCACATTGAAGCAGTATTTTTTACCTTAGTAAGAACCTCCAGGATCAGTTCCCTGTTGATAGTTGGGGAGATATTCTAGAAGAGATTACACAGGGGGTAGTGGGGGGAATTGGTGGGGTAAAGTTAGAGCTAATTTTATCAGCCAGTAGACTTGCTATGTCATCATGATAGTTCTGCACACTGCTGACAATATTAACTTCAAGGTTCCTGACATAGCTGAAGAAGCTTTGTGATTGTCCATAGCCTGAGAGGCTATTCTGACCTCGTAACTGACTTTGTAGGACTCCAGCAGACCCTAGTTTCTTCTTTAGTTGTCTCTTTGAGAATTGTTCTTTATGAGTTTGGACATAACTTTCTTTTTTATTTTGTTATATATCCTGTTAAGGTAAGGATTCCACAAGTGTGGTTTGTTTCTAGTTTTAGATCTGGGCTTACTTCTGGTAGATACGACAGCCTTGATGCAGCCATTTACATGCTTGTACAGGGTTCCTGTAAATAGCTCTGCATAGGTAGCTGTGTTCTCTGAGATAGGGGGAGCCGTTAAGTTTGACAAAATCTCACTTAATAGGATGTAGTTTGTTGTGGTATAGTTCATAATTATTACAGGTTTAGTTGGGTTTTCTGGGTTGGTTTTTATTTCAAGGGAGACAGTCTTGTTCTGAACTGGCCAATGAGAACATGACATGCGGAGAGTGCAATGCTCTCCAGTGTTGGTGAGTACTAGGCCCATTATCTTTGATCCTCTGGATGGAGAGTGCACTGTCTAGTCCAGGTTGTTTGTACTGTAAAGTCTAGGAAACACTGTGCCTGTGAGTTAGAGACAATGTAAATTTCCCAGTCTATAGAGGGTAGTTAAAGTCTCACATGACTCGGGTATTTCATTGGATGGTGAGCCCCTCTAGTAGGTCTAGGTAAGAGTTTTAAGCTTTGTAGGTCATAGAGAGTGACCTGTAGCTGGCAGGACATGGCAGGGAACCTTTGTTGCTAGTGTAGATTAGGGCACCTGCACCTTTAGCCCCTGTCTCTGCTACTGCTGGTATAAATGTGTGGAAGGCACTATAACCTTCCACTGCCAGCGTACCTTCTGTGGCTTTAAACCAGTTTCAGTAACAGCACAGATGTCTGTATTCTTCAGCAGGGGAAAGCTTGTAGGGTGTGGAGTTTTGTGTTTAGACTCCTAGCATTAGGTAGTAAATACCTTAAAGCTGTTTTTGCTATGTTGGTAGTTTAGTCATTTTGACATTGCCTAAAAAGGCTTTAAGGGGATGGATAAAGTTTTAGCCAATATCCAAAAGCCAAGGAGGGACAGGTGCAGACTATCCTTTTCAAAGCAAAGTAGCTTGTTAACCATGTCTTCCCATCCTGATAGATACTGGATTCTGCTGGAGTGACACCAGAAACTAAGACAGCTATTAAAATCAATCATTTTCTGTTCTTACTGTGGCATCATCCCAGGTGAAGGTAGAATGTTGCTCCATGCAAGGCATGTACCTGACTATGACATATACTCAGAGAGATCCATAATGTCTCTTTTCATCTACCTCAGTAAGGTATGCTTCATGACATTTACACCCACATGGACTATGATAGAATCATATTTGTACTTGTGGTGCATTGACTAGAGTGTGTGTGTGTGATATTGCAGATCCTAGCTCCAGACAGGCACTTAAAGTTATCTTCTTGTCCAGCTTTGTGAAAGGAGTAACTGTGTGTCATACAACAGAATCCCCTATGACAAGTGCTTGTTTGTCCTGTGGGCATAGTTCTTGTGGGATCATTGGGTGTAGGCTTATATGTGGTGTTAGTTGTTGCTTTTGTGTGCTTTAGTGATTGCTGAGGGTAGGTGTTGCAGTTTGATGGCTTAGGAGGTCTTTGAGGTTTTGGAGAGGTTTCTTTTAAATGCCTCAGCATAAGAAGGTCTGTGTGTATGGTAAGTGGTCTGTGTAAAGGACAGTGTGTGTGTGTGTGTGTGTGTGTGTGTGTGTGTGTGTGTGTGTGTGTGTGTGTGTGTGTGTGTGTGTGTGTGCGTGTGTGCGTGTGTGCGTGTGTGCGTGTGTGCATGTGTGTGTGTGTGATATTGCCAAATTTGTTTGTAACTGAGATGTTTGCATCTGAGAAATGTATGTATGCCCATCTGTCACATACTGTGTCAGTTTCTTTTAGGATTAAAAGGTCTGAGTACATGAGACAATTGTCACATTGACTCAGGATGCCAACGGAGACATTACGAAATTGCAAATCTATATTGTCAAGGTCTTTATTAGGTTGCGGCATTATGGTTTGGGTCTTGGTTTTACAGGAGTCACCTGAATGGTGTCTAGGGTGAAGGTTAGATGTTAGATATTGCTATGATCTTAGTGCTGCTTGACACTCTATCTAGCTGCCGTACATTTAGCTCCACAGAAAGCCTTTCTGTGTATTATGGGATAAAGTCCTAAATACAAGATTTACAAGTTTGCTACTATGCAGGACACTGCTATCCAGCACTGACTGGTGAACAGATCCACAAAACATGCCTAATTTGTATCAGAAAAAAAAGATGAAAATGGACTCCCATGCCCTCTTGCCAAAAACACAGCAAAAGTAGCTCTCATGTGCAAATTAACACTCAACTAAGTTCCTAAAAAGCCTTCTAGCTGATGAAACAATCTCACGTTAAGCCTCACTGTGTGTTTCCCAATTCAGAATGACCAGGCTACTTTACTACTGCTACTAGAATAGCAGTCCCAGTCTTCTTAATGTAAAAACTAACTTTGGTTAGTCATAAGTGAAAAGGTACCAACTAGCTACAACAAGTAATTGTCACTTTAAGCTCCCTTATGTGTTTCCCACCTCAGACAGACCAGGCTACCTTTCTACTCCCACTAGAACTGCAGTCCCAGCCTTTTTAATGTAAAAATACATGTTAGTTAGCCAAAACTGAAAAGGTATCAGAAACAAATCAAATAACTAGCTATAACAAGTAACTTTAAGCCTCCCTGTGCATTTTCCAACTCGGACTGACCAGGCTACTTCACTTCTACGCTAGAACTGCAGTCCCAGTCTTCTTAATGTAAAAGCACACTTTAGATAAACAAAAGTGAAAAGGTACCACAACTGTCTGCAACACTAAACTCCCTTGTGTGTTCCCAGCTCAGACAGACAAGGCTGCCTTTCTACTGCCACTAGAAATCAGTCCCAGTCTTAACCAGGGTGTGACAAGTTTGTTGAGAGGTTCAGTAATGAGGGATCTTTATGAGTCACATACACAGGTAATTGATTTTAATTAATTTCTTTTAGATTATTGTGAAGGTGATTATTTTATTGTTGGAAGGAGTCTTATGGCTTTATTTTGAAGTTTTTTTGTAGTATTGTTATTTGGTCTGATGAAGCATTGAGGTTTTTAATGTGAAAGCAGTTACCTTTATTAAACTGTAGTTTATTTATTACTACCCATTAGTATTTGACATTTTATTCAACTTCTGCTGTGCGCGTCACTGTATTTCTTCTCTTATTACAAAGATCAAAAAACACTCAAAACTGATTTAAATGGTAAGATAAATGCAATTATAAATGTTTATAGGTTCATAGGTTTATTGCTGTGTGCTAGGCTAATGACAACAAAGGCCTTTTTAAGCCTAGCCATGCACCCCTAATCTCTGACAAGTTCTGCTACCCTTGTTAAGTGTAAAAGGAGGCTTGGGAGATGAACCATTTACAAGAAGCCTGGGTCTGTGTCCATTAGAGACATGAGTAAAAACCAGGAATAAATTTCCTGTTTCCCAACCAATTATACAAGTTACACTTGAATTGCGTTAGAGAGGAACACTGCTTCACATGAATGGGGAGACTGTTCCAGAGTAGGGGTAGTCTCTGGAATACCATACCTGTCTAACCAGCAGGTCCTGTTTACATCACAAGAAAGGATTAAGTCTTTAGAATGGGTATTCTGGAACTGTTTGTTTTTCAGATATGTAGTAGGCCCATCAGGGAGGGTGGGGTCTGACAATGCCTTGTATGCCAGGCATAGATCTCCCCTCAACAGCCTGTAGGAGGCAGAATACAAGAATGAGGCCTTGAGGTAATATGCATAGGACATGTTACTTATGTCCTGTATTCTTTTATGCAGGAATCTCTGTGGATGATCCAGTTGTTGGATATACCTGGTTAGGTACATACCAAATAGGCATTGTACTCAATGATAGGTCTGATGAATGTTAAATACAGTGGGACAATGACTTCCTTGGACCTAGATGACATATCTTTTTTTTATAAGTTGCACAGCATAGAATGATTTCCTCACTGCTGTAGACACATGATGGTCAAAGGCTAGATTACTCTCTATGTGTGTTCCCAAGTAGTCCCTGACTACTGGATCAGCTCTTAGGAATGTGTTATGAATATGATAGTTACTGTAGAATAACAGGTGTGTTGTACCTTTAAGAAGCATTTCCAAGATCTGTGTGTGCATATAAATACCAAGCATGTGTTAGTTTCAGTGCCATTTTGAAGGTGCATCCAGAATGTTAACATCCATGTGCATGATAGCTAATCTGTTTATAAGGTAAAGCTACTTAACCTCATTTACGATGTGTTTGCATACAATAAAGCTGTTTGAACAAGAACCCATGATGCTCTCCTGTTTTATCCTGACCTGGCGAATGACAGTTACCAAGGGTAGAAGACTTTCAAAATGATATTATTATGCATTTTTGGCATCTAGTTTTAGTCCATGGCTCTGACATATGTTATTTGTCTGTGTCATCCCTTCCTGGAGTACATTTGTGTTGATGAGGGACTCTATGACTGCTCCTAAATTGCAATCAGTTGCAAATTTAGTCAGTCAGAGGCCACTGACATTGGTCTTGACATCAAAGAAGTAAATGCCAAAAAGAAGCAGTCCCAGGACCAGTCCCTGAGGGACTCCACTTGTGACTGGACTCTTTGTAGAGGTGGACTCCCAACCTGTGAGCCAGCTGGGTATCAACTGGATGACATAAGAGCTTATGCCTAACCTCTTGGGTTTATCAACAATGCTCAAGTGGGTGTTGTGTCAAATGCATTGGCCAGGTCAAGGTAGGCAGTGTGAACTGCTTTGACCTCATCCATTAGTTTGGTGACCTTCTCAAAGAAGTAAACCAGACTGAATAGGCATGACCTGCCCTTGACGAAAGCAAATTGGGTTGGGTCCAGTGTCTGGAGACTTCTTATGTCATTGAGTATTTCCATGATAATTCTTTCCATGGCTTTGCATATGAGACTAGTGAGGCTTATGTGTATGTAGTTTCCATGGTCCGTAGATGGCCCACTTTTGTGGAGAAGGCTGAATGTTGCTGTACTCCATTTCAGTTCAAGCAATCCCAGCACTTTATTGTCACTGTATAACACAACAAAATTACTTTCTTGACAACCCAAGGTGCATTAAAAGAAAAATAAATAAATAACATAACAATAAAACACAAATAAAACAAATAAAACAAAACAAAATATTATCTAAGAACAGCAACCTAACTGATTGCATAATAAAATAATTGTTAGCTAGACTCTAACTTTTTATATTATATCTTGTATATTTTATATATACCATGGCTGTTTAAACTTTCAATATTACTCTTGTATTCTATCATGTTCAGTTATAAGTTGTATTCTGTTCCTCCTGTGTATATACACTTGTATGTTAATATTGTATGATGTTTTTGTTTTTGTATTTGTTTATCTGTGGAGCTTTTATCCTCGGGTCTCTGCTGAAAAAGGGCTCTGCAGCCCAGTTGGACTAACCCAGTTAACAAATGTCAAATAAATAAATAATAAATAATAAAATATAATACCACGCATGACAATATATTATACTCTGACCAATCTAGTTACTGCCCTCTTCACTAAAAAAAGTTACATTAGACTGGCAATTTCCAGGGTTTGAAAAAAGTTATGGCAGTTGGAAAGAAACTATTTCTCAATCTATTTGTGTGTGTGTGCGATTTGATCTAAAGCATCTGCCTGATGGTAGAAGGTCAAACAAAATATTTGTAGGAAGAGTTTTGTCCTCAATAATATTTTTAGCCCTTCTCACACACTGGATTTTATACAAATGCTCAAGTGATGCCAGTAATATCCACTGCTGTTTTTACAACCTGCTGCAGGGCTTTTTTGGCAGCCTTAGTGCAGCTATTGTCAAGGCCATCATACAATTAGTTGAGACATTTTCTATACTGCATCCGTAAAAATTAACTAACAACTTCTGAGGAAGATTAACCCACGTTAACTTCCTTAGAAAATAAAGATGTTGCTGTGCTTTACATGTAATATCCAATGCATTTTCAGTCCAAGACATATTCTCAGCCATGGCAACTCCAAAAAAAAATTAAAAGTGGAAATACTCTCTCCACAACCTCTGTACTAATTATAATTGGACCATGACTAAACTTTTTAATGGTTCTGAAATCCAGAATAACTTCCCATGAATATGGTATTGGGTTTGATAGTGAGTGTTTGCAATACATTTAAATGCATGTTATGGATTTCCTGGGTTTCTGATTCTCCCTGTCGGGGGGGGGGTATCTTTCTCTTAATACTGACTGGTCATCACTCCCCTCCTCTCCCTCCACTCATAGCATCAATCTGTATGGCTTACAACAACTTATATCTTCCCCTAACAAAACTAACAATAACTCAACCTCCAGCTCCATCTTACACTGAACCCTTATTTCTGACCCTTGTGTCTATCACAGTCCTAGCATGCTTCCCAATTCCCTAAGTGACTATTCCCCTATCTGCATCCATAGATACTTTCAACAGTCACCCAAACAACACCTTTACAGAGAACATCGTAATCTGACTCATTTTGACACAAACAAATTTAACTCCACACTGGACAACATCAATTGGACCTTCTTATATAGCCGCCACCTTAATGATGCTGTTACTGCATTTAACAAAATATTCTTTGATATACTAAACAACATGGCCCCATCCAGAAAAATCAGGATAAAATCTGAATGAGCTCGCTGGCTCACCCAAACAAACACGCACTACTATGCAGCAGACACTGCTTGGAAAACCTGGTCCAAAAATAAAACTCCAACTCTACTGCAGCATTACAAAAAACTTAGAAACACATGTAAAAAAACATAATCAAAGATAAAAAATCTTTCTTTGCTTCCAACCACAACAGCACACATACAAACCCTAAGAAATGTTACCCACTGTTAAAAATATCCTTCACCCCTGTATCCCTCCTACCCCCAACCCCTTCCCTCTTGATACCGCCACAGAAACTGCTACTCTTTTAAACAATTATTTCATAGACACAATTCAAAAACTTATCCAACTTAGTCCCACTGCCTCTTCTTTGCCTCCACGTCTCAACCTATCTTCCTCTATCTCTTTCTCCTTACAACCTGTTCCCACTTCCTTCATTAAATGCCAGTTGAATAAACTCAAACCTTCCTCACCCTCTTTTGATAATCTGCCTCCCTACTTCCTTAAATTAGCAGCCAGCTCTATTGCCTATCCTGTTTCTATCCTTATTAATCGATCTATCACTGAGGCTCTTGTTCCCAACATATGGAAATCCTTTTACACATTTCCTTTCCACAAGGGAGGTAACTCCACTGACCTCTCAAATTTTTGCCCAATAGCTATACTATCCCCAGTTTCCAAGATAATTGAAAAATGTGTTCACTCTCAGCTACTTTAACACTTGCTTGAACATAATCTCCTAACTCCCACCCAGCACGGCTTTAGACCCCATCACAGCACCTCTATCGCACTTCTCTCATTCACCCAAACAGTGGCAGAAGCTTGTGATAACAAACTACTTCTCTCTTGTCTATTCCTGGATCTCTGCAAGGCCTTTGATCCAGTCTCCCACTCTAAACTGCTATATAAACTCTCACACCTTCATCTTTCTCCACTCTCTTTATCCTGGTTCTCTAGTTATTTATATAACAGACTCAGTCTATACACTGGCAGACCATTACCTCTCATTTTTCTGCTCATCACTACTGGCATTCCCCAAGGTACTATCTTCAATCCTCCCCTGTTCAGTATCATTACTAACAACCTACACTCTGCTACTAACCTCTAAGCCTCTCTACAATATGCTGATGACTCCACCCTTATAACTACTGCCCACACCATCCCTGAGCTCCTATCTTGTACTCAAGACACTTTCACCTCCATAAAAATTAACTAACAACTTCTGAGGAAGATTAACCCACGTTAACGTACTTAGAAAATAAAGAAGTTACTGTGCTTTACGTGTAATATCCAATGTATTTTCAGTCCAAGACATATCCTCAGCCATGGCAACTCCAAAAAAAAAACTTAAAAGTGGAAATGCTCTCTCCACAACCTCTGTACTAATTATAATTGGACCATGACTTATCTTTTTAATGGTTCTGAAATCCAGAATAACTTCTTTGGTCTTTTAAGAATTTAAGACCAATTTATTGGTATCACACCATGATATAAGGTTCTGAACCTCCTCCATATAAGTAACTTCATCATTGTTTGACATCAACCCAATGACTGTTGTATCATCCGCAAATTTAACAATAATGTTTTATTCATGGATAGGTTTACAATCATGAGTGAAGAGAGCATAGTGGAGGGGGCTTAATTCACAGTCCTGGGGCACAATAACTTTCTTGGGTGGAGTAAGCTATGGTACCTTGCTGGCAAAGCTTACGTAAGCCCTTGGGCTGATAGCCTAGTATCTACCTATGAACCTATGAACCTGTGAACAACAGTATTCAAATTAAGAATACAGGAAGTGCGCTTACCCAATCTGATAAAATGAGGTAGATTGGTAAGAAAATCCAATAACCAATTATACAGAGGGAGCAAATCCTAATGCAAAGAGTTTATTGGTCAATTGATTTGGTATGATGGTGTTAATTGTTGAGCTGTGATCAACAAAAAGCATTCTAACATATGTGTTCGGTTTTTCCAAGTGCAAAAGAGCAGCATGCAAAGCCACGCAAATAGCATGCTCAAGTTGACCAATTTGCCTGATAGGCAAATTGATGTTGATCTAAATCAGCTGGAATGGATACTTTAATATGAGTGATTACCAATTGTTCAAAACACTTTACAATAACACTATCAAAGTCCTCCTCAATCCATTGTCTATACTTGAATTTTGCAGACCTAATACCTCTCTTAAGATTACCTCTAGCAATCCTATAAGCTGAGGCATCACCACATTTAAAGGTTCTATCCCTTTTCTTAAGCAACTATTTGACCTCACTGTTCTTCCACAGTTTCTCATTAGTATAAATTGTAAACCTTTTATTAACAGTGAAATTATCCACACAGAAATTAATATATGACAGCATAGGTAATGTACAAGTTTCTAGGTCTGTCTGATGAGAAAATATATTCCAATCTGTGGGTTCAAAACAGTCATGGAGTTGAGAGACAGCACCTTCAGGCCAAACTTTAACAGTCTTACTTTTAGGTTTTGTAGTGTTAGTAACAGCCTTATATACCGGAACAAGAAACAAAGAGAGCTTGTCAGACTGTCCAAGATGGACTTTATAAGCATTTTTATATCTGTATAAATGTGAGTTGTGAAGCCTGTTTGGAGGCTACCATTAAATGGCAAGGCAAAAGGGCTTGATAGGTCATGTTTCATGCTATTTAGAAGGCATCCCAGGATACTGTCTGGGCACATTGATACAGTGCTCTTGGCTTTAGACCATTAAAGACCTGTTGCCTAGTGATAGTGGGGGGAGTTATATTTGATGATATTTCCTGAGGGGAGGTTGAGGGGGAGAAAGGGATAAAGTTAGAAGTGAATATGTCAGCCATTAGGTTTGCTGTATCTTTTAGCTCCTTCTAGGTGGCTCCATTTACAATGAGCTCTGCACACAATTGTGTATTGCCTTTGAGGTTGCAGACTTAGCTAAAAAATGCCTTATGGTTGTCCTTAGCCTGAGAGGTCAAATTTACCTCAAAGTTAGCTTCTGGGTTGTTTTATTAGTTTGATGGGAGTGCTTTTAACCTGCTGGGTACTATACCTCCTAATTTTTGCCATAATTTTCTTCCTTCTGTTATATACCCGATTGATTTTGTGATTTCAGCAGGGTGGCTTGTTTTTATGAGTTACTTCAGTACTTCATCCTGCTGGGTATAGCTGCCTATATGCAGCTATTAACATGTTTCTGCAGGGCTTCTGTGAACAGTTCCACATGGGCAGCAGTATTCTCAGGGTTTATGAAGGCTTGGGATTTTGCCTGGTTATCACTTAATAGAAGCAAGTTAGGCTTAGAGTAGTTCCTGAATATTCCAAGGTTAGGTAAGGTTTCATGTTTTATTTTTACTTCAAAGGAGACCATCCTGTGATCTGACCTTACCAAAGAAGGCATCACATTAGGGAGTGTGCAACATTCTCCCATATTAGTGAGGACCAGATCCAGCCTGTTTACACCCCTGGGTGGTGTATTAACAATCTGGTCCAGGGAGTTTGTGTTTATAAATCTAGGAATTTCTGTGCCTGTACATTTGGTGTCATATAGGATTCCCATTTAATAGCAGGGTAACAAAAATTGCCCATGAATATGGTAATGGGTTTTATGGTGAGTGTTTGCAATATGTTTAAATGCATGTTATGGATTTCCTGGGTCACAGAGGGGACCAATAGCTTGCAAGGAAGTGGTATGGAAGTGTTACTTTAGATGTAATTCTCTGAATGCAAAAATATTGACCAAATAATTTTTTGTCAGCCTTGCAGTAGTCCCAAGACTCTTTTCCTGAAAAGATTCAAGATTCTGAAT
This sequence comes from Protopterus annectens, assembly GCF_019279795.1. Classification (NCBI taxonomy): domain Eukaryota; kingdom Metazoa; phylum Chordata; order Ceratodontiformes; family Protopteridae; genus Protopterus; species Protopterus annectens. Next base: position 1,170,043,193 of record NC_056726.1, read on the forward strand.
TTGGACAGGAAGATAAAGGGACAGACAAAGGATTTTTCTCCTTAGTTTTCTGTTTCAGGATTCAGAGTAGAGCTCAGTTTCTGATTCTCCCTGTCTGGGGGGGGGGTCTCTTTCTCCTAATATTGACTGGTCATCACTCCCCTCCTCACCCTCCACTCATAGCATCAATCTGTATGGCTTACAACAACTTATATCTTCCCCTACCAAAACTAACAATAACTCAACCTCCAGCTCCATCTTACAATGAACCCTTATTTCTGACCCTTGTGTCTATCACAGCCCTAGCATGCTTCCCAATTCCCTAAGTGACTATTCCCCTATCTGCATCTATAGATACTTTCAACAGTCACCCAAACAACACCTTTACAGAGAACATCGTAATCTGACTCATTTTGACACAAACAAATTTAACTCCACACTGGCCAATATCAATTGGACCGTCCTATATAGCCTCCACCTTAATGATGCTGTTACTGCATTTAACAAGATATTCTTTGATATACTAAACAACATGGCCCCATCCAGAAAAATCAGGATAAAATCTGAATGAGCTCCCTGGCTCACCCAAACAAATGTGCACTACTATGCAGCAGACACTGCTTGGAAAACCTGGTCCAAAAATAAAACTCCAACTCTACACCAACATTACAAAGAACTTAGAAACACATGTAAAAAAAACATAATCAAAGATAAAAAATCTTTCTTTGCTTCCAACCACAACAGCACACATACAAACCCTAAGAAATGTTGACCCACTGTTAAAAATATCCTTCACCCCTGTATCCCTCCTACCCCCAACCCCTTCCCTCTTAATACCGCCACAGAAACTGCTACTCTTTTAAACAACTATTTCATAGACACAATTCAAAAACTTATCCAACTTAGTCCCACTGCCTCTTCTTTGCCTCCACGTCTCAACCCATCTTCCTCTATCTCTTTCTCCTTACAACCTGTTCCCACTTCCTTCATTAAATGCCAGTTGAATAAACTCAAACCTTCCTCACCCTCTTTAGATAATCTGCCTCCCTACTTCCTTAAATTAGCAGCCAGCTCTATTGCCTATCTTGTTTCTATCCTTATTAATCGATCTATCACTGAGGCTCTTGTTCCCAACATATGGAAATCCTTTTACACAATTCCTCTCCACAAGGGAGGTAACTCCACTGACCTCTCAAATTTTTGCCCAGTAGCTATACTATTCCCCACTTTCCAAGATAATTGAAAAATGTGTTCACTCTCAGCTACTTTAACACTTGCTTGAGCATAATCTCCTAACTCCCACCCAGCACGGCTTTAGACCCCATCACAGCACCTATATCGCACTTCTCTCATTCACCCAAACAGTGGCAGAAGCTTGTGATAACAAACTACTTCTCTCTTGTCTATTCCTGGATCTCTCCAAGGCCTTTGATACAGTCTCCCACTCTAAACTGCTATCTAAACTCTCACACCTTCATCTTTCTCCACTCTCTATATCCTGGTTCTCTAGTTATTTATATAACAGACTCAGTCTATACACTGGCAGACCATTACCTCTCATTTTTCTTCTCATCACTACTGGCATTCCCCAAGGCTCTCTCCTCGGTCCTCCCCTGTTCAATATCATTACTAACAACCTACACTCTGCTACTAACCTCTGAGCCTCTCTACAATATGCTGATGACTCCACCCTTATAACTACTGCCCACACCATCCCCGAGCTCCTTTCTTGTACTCAAGACACTTTCACCTCCATAAAAATTAACTAACAACTTCTGAGGAAGATTAACCCACGTGAATAAAGATGTTTTTGTGCTTTACGTGTAATATCCAATGTATTTTCAAAAAAAAAACTTAAAAGTGGAAATGCTCTCTCCACAACCTCTGTACTAATTATAATTGGACCATGACTGATCTTTTTAATGGTTCTGAAATCCAGAATAACTTATTTGGTCTTTTAAGAATTTAAGACCAATTTATTGGTATCACACCATGATATAAGGTTCTGAACCACCTCCATATAAGCAAATTCATCATTGTTTGACATCAACCCAATGACTGTTGTATTATCCGTAAATTTAACAATAATTATTGATTCATGGATAGGTTTACAATCATGGGTGAAGAGAGCATAGTGGAGGGGGCTTAATACACAGCCCTGGGGCACAATAACTTTCTTGGGTGATGTAAGCTATGGTACCTTGCTGGCTAGGCTTAAGTAGGCCCTTGGGCCGATAGCCTAGTATCTACCTATGAACCTATGAACCTGTGAACAACAGTATTCAAATTAAGAATACAGGAAGTGCGCTTACCCAACCTGACAAAATGAGGTAGATTTGTGAGAAAATCCAATAACCAATTATACAGAGGGAGCAAATCCTAATGCAAAGAGTTTATTGATCAATTGATTTGGTATGATGGTGTCAATTGCCGAGCTGTGATCAACAAAAAGCATTCTAACATATGTGTTAGGTTTATCCAAGTGCAAAAGAGCAGCACGCAAAGCCACGCAAATAGCATGCTCAAGTTGACCAATTTGCCTGATAGGCAAATTGATGTTGATTTAAATCAGCTGGAATGGATACTTTAATATGAGTGATTACCAATTGTTCAAAACACTTTACAATAACACTATCAAAGTCCTCCTCAATCCACTGTCTATACTTGAATTTTGCAGACCTAATACCTCTCTTAAGATTACCTCTAGCAATCTAGCCATCCCTGAGCTCCTTTGTTGTACTCAAGACACTTTCACCTCCATAAAAATTAACTAACAACTTCTGAGGAAGATTAACCCACGTTAACTTCCTTAGAAAATAAAGATGTTACTGTGCTTTACGTGTAATATCCAATGTATTTTCAGTCCAAGACATATCCTCAGCCATGGCAACTCCAAAAAAACCTTAAAAGTGGAAATGCTTTCTCCACAACCTCTGTACTAATTATAATTGGACCATGATTGATCTTTTTAATGGTTCTGAAATCCAGAATAACTTCTTTGGTCTTTTAAGAATTTAAGGCCAATTTATTGGTATCACACCATGATATAAGGTTCTGAACCTCCTCCCTATATGCAACTTCATCATTGTTTGACATCAACCCAATGAATGTTGTATCATCCGCAAATTTAACAATAATGTTTGATTCATGGATATATTTACAATCATGGGTGAAGGGAGCATAGCGAAGGGGGCTTAATACACAGCCCTGGGGCACAATAACTTTCTTGGGTGGTGTAAGCTATGGTACCTTGCTGGCAAAGCTTACGTAGGCCCCTGGACCGATAGCCTAATACCTACCTATGAACCTATGAACCTGTGAACAACAGTATTCAAATTAAGAATACAGGAAGTGCGCTTACCCAACCTGACAAAATGAGGTAGATTGGTGAGAAAATCCAATAACCAATTATACAAAGGGAGCAAATCCTAATGCAAAGAGTTTATTGATCAACTGATTTGGTATGATGGTGTTAATTGCTGAGCTGTAATCAACAAAAAGCATTCTAACATATGTGTTCGGTTTTTCCAAGTGCAAAAGAGCAGCATGCAAAGCCACGCAAATAGCATGCTCAAGTTGACCAATTTGCCTGATAGGCAAACTGATGTCGATCTAAATCAGCTGGAATGGATACTTTAATATGAGTGATTACCAATTGTTCAAAACACTTTACAATAACAATATCAAAGTCCTGGCTCACTGACAATCAGCTAATATTAAACCCCCCAAAAACTAAACTTTTGATATTCCTTCCTAAAAACCTTGTACAGCATAAATCCTCTTTCTTCATTACCTCCCTCAACAACACCACCATCAGACATGAACCACACAGCAAATTGCTTGGTGTCACCATCGACAATGCACTTAAATTTGACATACATAGTAATCATTCTATAAAAAAATGAAAACACCAAAAATTGGCCTCCTGTACCGACATAGATTTCTTTCTCGCTCCTCAAAACCCTCCCTAGCCTCATCTTTCCTATTACCCTTTCTACTTTATGCAGCCCCAGTCCTTACTAACCTTCAATCATCTCTTCTCAGCAAACTAGAGCAAACCTACAATAAAATAGATAAATTTGCTGCAAACCTCTCCTATAAATCCCACCACTGCCCTGCTCTTAAATCCTTGCAATGGCCTGAATTCCCAGTACAAGTTCTCCTCCCACAACTACGTATAATTCAATTCTTTATTACCGCACATCCTGCCCCTCAATCTCTAATATTGTATCACAATATATCCCCCGCCGTCAACTCCATTCATCAGACAAAGAGCTGCTGGACATCTACAAACTATCAAAAAACATTGGCAAGTCATTATATAAATAATCAGTTGCTCACTCCTGGAACTCCGTTCCTCATAATATTAGATGTATAAGTCCCAATTTAAACAAGCACTCAAGCACTAGTTACAGAACACCTGGTCCTGTCCCTGTCTAGCTCCAACCTGATCCCACATACCCTCCTTCCTAATTCCACTTCCATCTTTTCTCTTTCCTCTCTTCTTGCTCCTCGTCTTATCAAAATAAACCATCTCCCACTACAAGTGAATAATCGTCTTTCCTCTTGTACCCTCACCATAATGTTGGTACTATACATATGTATATACTTTTATACAAAAACTTGTACTAAAACCTTATTTGCGTTAACGTTCATACTGTATAAACTCTCATTGTGATTTAATTTCAATTTTGAATGTTGTAATTGCAGTGGGAGCAATATGGTCTCCTCTTGTTGTATAATTATTCTTATTGTGATGTAATTTCTTTTTGAATACCTGTAATTTCAACTAGAGCTTTTCTCCTCAGGTCTCCACTGAAAACAGGCCATCTGGCTCAGCTGGAGTAACCCGGTTAACAAATGACAATAAATAAATAAAATAAATACAAAAATAAATGGCATGGCAAGGGGCTTCCAAAAAGAATTCAAGAACCCCCCCCCAAAAAAAACAGGGACAGTCCAAAAAGTTAGAATGACTGTTTAAGACACCTTGCCCCCCCCCCCCCCGACATACACATAACCTGGCATTCCCTTTTCCCTTCCAGAAAGTCTGAATTTCCACTTTTCTCATTGGCAACAGATAGTTTCAAACAAATGGATTCTGAAGATCATTTATCAAGGATACAGAAGGCAGTGGGAGAAATCTTTCCTTTTTGGGGTAATTTCTCATTCACCAGACCAGACTCTTTTATTTCCCCCTGTCCTTCAACACATGCAGTCCTAGAGAGTGATAGAACCAATTCTTTCTCAGATTGAGAAATGTTTTTTTTCAAGGATGTGTTTAGTGACAAAGAAAGAAAACACTTAAGAGACCAGTTCTGGATCTTTCTTTTTCTAGAAATGTTTGTGATAGTGCCCAAGGTCAAAATAATATCACTTCACAACCTGTTTTCTCTTCTTTCTCATTCAAGTTATCCGGTAACACTAGATTTAAAAAGATGTTTATTATCACATCCCTATTCATCCAGACTTCAGACATTTCTTAAGGTTCTGTGTATCTGGATCACATTATCAGTTCTTGCCTTACCCTTAGCACTATGCACTACACCAATAGCATTCACAAAGTATCTAGCTCCAATTATAGCTTATTGCAGGATACAGGGTATCCATATTTTGCATATTTAGACAACTTGCTTATTTTTATAAAATCTTTTTCAAAGTGTCAGGAATCTTTCACTTGGGTGAGAGAGCTGTTATACAAGCTGGGATTCTAGGAGTATATTGTGACTCCTTCACACAGGATCATGTTCCTGGGGTGTCAGATAGATACCTCTGTTCAAAGAGCTTTTCTTCTAGAGGAAAAAAATAAATCTATATCTAGATCAGTTTCTAAGGTTTTCCACTCATACTTTCATCAGTGTGAAGTAATACCTCATGATTTCGGTTCTCATAGCATCTATAATTCTCATGATACCACTGGCAAGACTCCATATGAGAAATATACAATGGTATCTCAAGTCTCTTTGGTCTGAGATCCAACATATTTTATCTTTTCAAACTCCAGTGCTTGGGTTTGTCAGATGAGAAATCACTTGGTGGAGACAGCAAATTTCCCTACCCACAGGATTCTCCTTTTCCCTCCTTGTTACAAAGCAGTCGTCAACACAGACACCTCTTACATTGCTTAGGGTAGAGCTGGATCTACACTAGGGGACCTAGACAGTTGTCTAGGGCCCATTGGCTGGGGGGGGCCTCTGGCCCGGGGGCTGCCATAACATTTAATTTTTCATTAAAAAAAATAGATATATACATCTATTTTTAGCAGCATTCTTCAAGAATAGACTCTGCACTTTTTATACACCTTTGATGATGAATAAAATAAATAATAAAGATAATTTATGTAAGAGATGTAATGTAGAAATGAATGCTGACTGGGCTCATATGTTTTATGACTGTATAAAATTGAAAGAATACTGGAAGTCAATTAATGAATTTTTGCAGGCTCTTTTTACAGATAATTTCATTATTTCTAAATCTCTTATATTATTCAACACACCTGTACCTCTAAGTGTTAAAAAGGTTAAGCTTCCCTTGTTATGGTCTATTCTAGCAGTGGCTAGGAAAATAATAACTAGAAATTGGATTTCAGATACACCTCCTTCGTTCAATGAATTTAAAAATGTTATGAATATAGTGTGCCATATGGAAATAAACACAATTAGGACAAGAACAAATAGAAAAACATCTTATTATATTGTATGGGATAATTTACAAAATTTGTTAAAAAATTTTAATTTCAATAGCATGGTATTTTAGTTTAATTAATTGATCTGATTGTAGTGGATGTCTTTGTAAATACTTTAGTTGTTTTGTTGAATATTATAATAATACCTATTTTTAATTACTTGTATAAAATTGTTATGATATTTCTCTTATATGTTAAAACAATAAACCTGTTTTGAAAAAAAAAAAAGAATAGACTCTGCATATTGGCGCGTGCACACACACACACACACACACACACACACACACACACACACACACACACACACACACACACACACACACACACACATCCGTGCAGTTGACGCACACATATTTGTTGCTGCTGGGTTTCTTCTTTAAGAATGCACTCTTCATATCAATGCATGGATGTTCTTCTTTAATAAAGAATTATTCCTATCAATGCACAAATATCTGTTGCTACTGCTTCAAAGTTTCTTACTTGGGTTCAAGTTCCATTTGCACAAATATTTGCTGCTGCTGCTTCTTCTTAAATTCCTTGCAAAAAATTTAAAGTTGCTTCCTTTAATTCCTAGAAACAGATACTTTTTCTTCTTTAGAAGAGACAAAACAGATTCCAAATGTGTGCGTGTGTGTGTGTGTGTGTGTGTGTGTGTGTGTGTGTGTGTGTGTGTGTGTGTGTGTGAGAAATGCCCTAGGTAGGGATGGTAGGTTAGTTAATTAACTTGCTCAGGCTCAAACCCTGTACTTTAGTTGCAAGAAACAAGAACTTTAATCCTTTACACCAGCTACCAGACTTTTTGCCTCACATATTTGGTCTGTTCCTCATAAAGCTTGTGGTTTTCTGGAAAATGTTAAGGACTGAAGTCACTAAATAATGGCAGACACCTAGGATACCACAATACAGACAAAAAATGATTGATTTCAATAATTGGCTTAGCTTCTGCTGTCACTGCAGGGGGATCCAGTATCTGTGAGCCTGAGAAGACATGGTTGACAGCCCATGCTGCTTTTCCAGAGATGGTCTTCTTCTGTCTTGTCAAGGCTTTTGGATAATGGCAAAGACACTTGCCTCCTCCATAGTGCCTTTTTTAGACAATGTCCAAACAGCAAAACTTCCGACATAAAGAAATCCACCAAAGACAAACTCAAGGTCATGCTGCGTAATGCTAGGACCTTAAACAATAGGCTGCACTCCCTGGAAGCACTCCCCATCTTGGAAGATGCTGACATCTATGCAGTCACTAAGACTTGGTCCAAGGCCACAAATAGCACCCTGGCCATGCAAGGATACAATGCCTTTCACACATTCAGACCCCAAAACAAGCGTGAAAGAACCAAAGGTGGAGGCATATCCTTCTTCATTAAATCCAAATACACCTCAAGACTGGTGAAGCAGTATGATTCTTTCAAGCTACTTCAGGTCCAAATAACTATAGGTAATATACCCTTCCACATCATCGTTAGCTACAGGTCCCCCACCATGAACAAGGAGAAGTACACCGCTTACCTGGACTTGCTAGAGCCACTCAGTATGCACCTTGGTCATGGGAGATTTTGACTACCCTACAAATCCTCATCTTTCAATGCATGCTGATATCAAAATGTTTTTGAAAGGGGGTTTGCATAAGAGGCCTCCAAGAAAACTAGTGGCCTCTCCTTGGAACCTTAATTTTGTGTTAGAGAACTAACACTTGCTCCATTTGAACAAGCCCAACAGGCTCACTAAAGGTTTTTAACATGAATATCTGTCATACTAATTGTTCTGCCCTCTGCAAAAAGAGTATCTGAGATGCAGGCTCTTATGGTGTCAGCCCATTCTCATTTTCCACAGAGACAGGCTTTCTTTGAGAAATAATCCTTCTTTTATGCCTAAACTGGTATGTGAGTTTACTTTACGCCAAACTATCCCTCTCCCCATTTTCTTTCCTCAACCTAAAAATTAAAGAGAAAGGATTCTCCATACCTTGGATGTCCACAGACAGCTCAGGTACTATCTTGATAAAACTAAATCTTTCAGATCCTTGAATCAGTTGTTCATTTCTTGTGAAGGTAAGAAGAAGGGACAGCCTGTGTCAAAACAGACCATGTCCAAATGGTTGTCTCAGGCTATTGCCTTTTGTTATATTCATCATGGCAAAACTATTCCAGGCATGGTCAAGGACCACTCTACAAGGTCCTTAGCTTCTTCTATGGCTTTTTGGAAAGGTTGGACTCTGGACCTCTTTACATATGTTTACAAGGCATTACAAGCTTGATTCTTTCTCTAGATCTAGACCAGGCTTTTGTAGGCACAATGTCCATAGGATCCTAGGATCCTCCCCCTCAAACCTCCCAAATGCACTAAGCTACGGAAATCTAGCCATATAGCTAAGGCTACTGCAGCAGTGATCAGTATGATGAGCATAGTGTTCTAAGTAAGCTTACCATGACAGTAGATGCTTGAATATTTACTACTGCAGTAGCCACTTTTTCCCTCCACCACCCCCCTTGTTTTTTGATGTGTTGTTTATGCCAGGGTGTTAATGATTAATTTGTTGTTGTTCATAGCACTGTCCTTTCAGGGTTTAGCCTCTCTCTCTCTCTGTTTGCATGAATGCTCTGAAGGGATTGGAACCCAAACTTGTCTTTTTAGTCAGCTTAGGTTGAGCTGACTGATGGTTTGCGTATGTGGACTTTTCCCTGAAGCTTTGGAAACTCGATGGCTGTTATATCCTTGGCAGGATATAACACCATATAGTTAAGGCTACTACAGCAGTGATCATTCAAACATTTGCTGTTACGCTACATTTACTTATATAACTGTAATTTCTCCTGGGGACTGGAAGCCAGAGCAGAGCTCAAAGAACCAGTGTTATCTGATAGTACCAAGAAGACTCAGTCAACAATATGGCTGCATAATTTTGCACTCATTTAGGTTGCCCTTAGATGTTCTGTATAAATAATCATATCAGGTTTAACTGCCACATGGTTATTCAAAGTTGCCAGTCAAGTAGATAAAACAGCATCATTCCTAAGGTAGCAAAACACAAAGAAAAAACTTGCAACCCTCCCCAATATGAAATCAAGCCTCCTTACCCCTGAAATATACATACATATCAACTCCAATACTGCAATACTCCTCAAAAACATAGGTAAGGGAGAAATTGAGGACAATGCAGCACTCTCCTTGCTCTTCTCCAAGTCTAGTCACCATGATATAATGTAGGTAGTCTTTCTGCTTTGATATTCTGAGCATCAATCAACTAGCCAGTGGGGCTCCCTGGGTATAATCTACACTGCTCAGGCCCAAGTAAAGTGAGTTACAGCAGTCTAATCTAGTAGATATCAGTGCATATGTGGCCACTGCAAGATCCTTGGCCAAGATGAGATGTTTTATTCTAGATGTTCATAAAATGACATCTTCACTACAGCATCCACTAGACCTTAAATGAAAATGTTGCCCTCTCCCACAGTTTAACTCAGTCTTTAGGTTTCTTTTCTCCCTACAGTATGGTTCCAGTATTGTGTAGGTACCAGAAATCTGCTTGTACTTTCTAAAACTTTACTTCATTGCATTATAGTCAAAGGATGGGAAAGCCCACCTATTTTGTACTTTTTAAAAGTTTACTTCCTTGCATTATAGTGAAAGGACGGGAAAGCTCACCTACTTTTATAAGCTTAACTTCTCCCATACTTTACAGAGGAATTTATCTCCACCTGCATGACATACCATAGACACAGTTAAATCTGTAGTTTACACTGTCAGGAAATGCTATCAATCATAGATGGGAATTAATCCTGCTAATGTCAGGAATACAGCAGCTGATATAAAAAAGACAGAAAGCTGTGGAGCTGTTTTCCACTGTTTTTACTGCAGAGAGGAGGATAACTTACTTAACATGCCCCTTTATTTATTTATTTATTTATTTATTTGCAGTTGGTTTACCAGGATAGTCCATTGGGCCAAAAGAACCCGTTTTCAATGGAGTCCTGGGGAGAAAAGCTCCAAATACAGACAAAAACAGGTACATGCAAAAATTACAATAATACGTATACAGAGTAAAAGATAAAAACATTTAATACATTTAGGTTCAAAAATTCAAGAAGCATTCAAAACAATACAATCTGATGTGGAATAAATGTCAGGGGAATAAGTTAAAAGAGTAATGTTTTATCATTCAAAAAAGTTGTATAGACTTGCATTACAGGGTAGGTATTCTAAGGGAACGTAAGCTTAGATAGGAAGAGTTATGTAACGTATATGGGAAGAAGAATGGGAAGAAGAATGGGATAACATAGAATTATGAGGGGAGGGAGCAAGAACAATCCCATTGGGATCTTAGGTATGAATGAAGAGATTTTTTGAACATGTACTGGTTAGAGGAGGTACGAATGGATGGTGGAAGTGAATTCCAGAGACGAGCAAGAGTAAAAGATAGTAGGTGCTTACCTGGGGGATGAGATGGTTTATGTACTTGTAGTAGATTTTATAGCAAAACAAAGCAATTAAATCAGCCAGGGGTTTAAAGGCAATTGTCAACTCTACTGATAAATTTATATAAGCAGCATCACAGTACTGAAATGTTAAGCTTTAAATGTCAGCAATTTATAGTAGTTTATATGTTAATATAACTTAAATGTAGTATCAAAGATTTCTGTGACATTTAGAGAAAAGTCAGAAAATATTTTTTCTTGTAAAGTATCAACACATTTACCATTTTAAAGCCCCCCCACACACACACACACACATAGGACAGAATTGCAGAAATAGAGACAAGTAGCAGCCCTATCAACTAGGTGCACTGATAATGTTCATAAAAAGAAGTCTTTTATACTTTTTTGTGACATCCTCCCAAAGTGGAATGCATATCTGGTACACGCAGATCCATGGTAAGAGATTCCTGCTGACTTTGAGTCAGTCCTTAGAGTACATGAGCATTTTGTAGTCAACCAAAGAAATGTGACCATTGATGGCAACCATAATATACAGCTGAATTTACTTTAATGTTTAATGTGTGGTCTTACATTAAAACATTAAGAAAAGGAAATCAGAAGTACTTAATTGTGTTTAAATGCACACGCCCACATATAGTATTCTACATGCTGCATACCTTTTTATCAACACACACACACACACACACACACACACACACACACACACACACACACACACACACACACACACACACACACACACATACACTCATACACTCATATGTTTTTTTACACATATACAAACACACACACACACACACACACACACATATAAATCTGTGTGTGTATGCAATATGGGTGCGTGCAATTCATTATTTATAATAAACTTAACACAGTAGAGTTAAGCATTATTAATGTTGTTGTGTCTTTCGGCTTTTCCCGGTTAGGGGTCGCCACAGCGGAACTCCGGTCCGCTAATGATTGGCAGTAGATTTTTACGTGCCAAGTTGCTGGCCCTGACGCACAACCTTCAACGAAGGTACACCCATTCACGCATGTCTCCACACAGAAGTTGCTCTAGCTGAGAATCTAACAGGACAACATCTTACTGTGAGGCGACAACGCTACCGCAGCACCACCACCGCAGTAGTTAAGCATTATTAATGTATACATTCTAATAAATGTTGCTTAATGTTTTACTTATTCACATGTTCCACATGCAATCTTTGTCAACATCTTTATGTCAGTATTTTTTCTTTCTATTGCTATGTGCATTTATTACTTGTTATTATCTTTGCCAATGTAGCCTGAGCTGTGGGTGAAAAGCATCCTGGCACCAGTTCACTTTCCTGGTTACCAAAGTATAAATAAATATGAAATAAAAAAGGGGGTGAACATGACAGAAATAATTAAGGAAATAGTAAAGCACATTTTAATACTGCATCATTCATGAGAGAGAAAAAAACTTCCCACTGAAGAAATTGGGAAGTAGCAGACAGATAGTTTGGAGTCATACTACTTGTCACCTATAAATGTACAGCAAGGATCATTTACTGCAGTGAGAGTTTTCATACCTCAGCGTGACAGTGTGGGGGAAGGTCTGTCAATTCTTTTAGAACTAAAACTTTACAAAAGCCTGCTATTTACCTACTTTCTTTTGATGGAAGTAGCTAGCAGCTATTTTATAGCATAGATGCTCAGTCAGGGAATCATATAAGCAGTTCTGTTACAGAAGGTGTGTTAGATGACAGTGCTTCACAGTCCTGCCATTCTATCTTAATGGCATGAGAAAATACCACTATATCCTTATCTTATGTATATCATGACTCGTATAAAGAGGACTTGAAATGCATTCTGGGAAGAAGGAATGAATGCAAGAAAACAACATCACATTAACAAGGCAGGCCCCATCATATGCCATTTTGAGAGAAACAGATTAAAATTGTAAAAGAAGCACACAAAGTAAGTTTGAGGCATTAAAATAGCTCAGAATACAAAGATATAATGAAAAAACATGTTTTTGAGTTCTAAGATGGAGTTTTCTTTTAAGCTACTGTTTATATCCTAGGTATAACCCCAGACTTTTCATGTAAGAAATAAATATCAGTCGGTTCACACCAGTATATTAAGGATATCAACATGGCATGAGTGATCATCTATTCAATCTTTGCTGTATTAAGTTTGAATTTACTAGCTTGTATCCAAAAATGTATGCCGACCAAGCAGTCTTTCATGTTAGATATGTTCCTTTGAGAAGGAGAAATACAACTGGATATCATCAGTATAGTAATGATGTTGCTTGCTATTGCATTACCTCAGATCTCACAGTGGATGCTAATATACTATAAACAAAACAGAAATCATAACTAAGATTAGATTTCTCTCATATTAGTGGGTAAACCTAATCAGAAAAAAATGAAAGCACAGCACCTTCTGACTGTGACTTGTGATGTGGGAGGAGAACCAGATAGGGACTGTGAAAGTTAATTCACAGTGGATGTGTAAATGATCAGTCAGTACTATATGGTCAATGTTGTTTAATGATGAAGCAAAATCAAGAAGGACCATGATCAAATTGCAGATTTGATCGCTTACTAAGATCAAAGCTATTTACCCCCAGAAAGATGGTTAACAATTTGTACAATGAAGTTATTTATAATATAGTTAAAGTATAACTCAGTGCTAGGCTAAGATCCAAATCAAGACTGACAAGTGACCAGAATATAAGAATGTAGATGTAAAACCATTTGTACAAAGATAAATTTTTTGACTGCCTTAACAATAAATGGAAGGGTAAAATTTGATGATAATTCCTCATATTACTTGGTATAGAAATGATTTCTTCAAAAATGGATAGTAACAGACTTCTTTAAATATATAGAAAAAAGGAGGAACAAAGACCAAATAATGTGAAAAATAACTGGACCTAGATATTCAACACACTGTATCATCAGGCTTTGAGGTCAAGGGCCCAAATGCCAAAAATAGAACATACAGCACAGATATGTTTTGCAGTCACAGCAAGATCCAACAACTCACAATGAGACAAAACACAGTCAGAGAAACTATGACAGTTCCACTGTCACAAGCACTAAACACATTAATGGAGCTAAACAGAAAGCACACTTGCCTTTGTTGTTGGATGATCAGAAAGCTGCAGGTTCTATTCTCACAGCAGGTAGTTGGAGTAATTTCCAGTACTTAAACTTCAGTACAGCATAAGGAGGTGCTTCACTCGAGTGTGCCATCCTTTGGAAGAGATGTTAAATCGAAGACCTGTCTGCTTAGCAACATGTAAAGTATCCCATGGCACTTATTGAAAAAAAGATTAGGTGAAATTCCTTGGTGCCATGGCCAAATTTTCCTTAGTCAGTAAAAAGTTCACCTTGAATCTCCCCTGAAAATAAGACATTGGCCTACTGTGATTAACCTATCAGCAATTTGTAAAGAAATAAACAAATAAATAAAAATACAAAGTGTGAAACCAACATGGAACTAAATGATCATATTAGCAAGAATTTTACACCTCCTAACATTTAGAGGCTACAACTGCCTTCCTGTCTGCCTCTGATATGAAAGAGTTTGTCAGGATGATTTGTTGCTGCAGAAATTACACCACATAAGACTGATGACTTCTTATATTTGATTTCTGCTATCTAATTTATAAGCAAGTTCATAGGTAATCAGTCTAGAGATCATTACAAGCCTAGCTAATATTCATATTCAAAAATTTCCTCGATCTAATGGAGGGCAACACAAAATAGACCAGGGAAGAATTTTAGGCTGTCCATCCATTAATGTAGGTTTATCTTAAAGGTGGTAAAGGTGCTACTCTGCTTGAAATTCCAAACAAAGGGATCCATTGAGGATGAATCTGTCATGCTATCATGTCTAATTTATCTGTTGATGAAGGTTTAGGTCCTTTAACTAGGTATTTGATGCATCACTTGTTTTTTGAAGGAATAGGAGTTCAACGCAGGTGAGATCATTCATGGTTTGAAAGGGTAGACACAGATCACTACAGAGGAGTTAATAAGAGACTGAGTACATAAGAGGGCTACCAGTCTGTCTGGATAACTGGTAGTCTTGAAGGCTCTGATCTTTTTGGTTATGAATCTCTGAGGTCTTTCATGCTGAGTGAGATTTTTAGATAAATACGTGCCAAAAGGTGCATTATATTCAGATGTGATAAAAGACCAGTAAAGGGGAATCATGACTTTGATCTATAACTAGATAAGTGTTACAGAAGGATTTGTGAACTGCTAAAGAGACATGATAGTCAAGTGATAAGAAATTATCAACAAGAGTGCCTTGACCCCTTATGACTGCCTTGACTCCTTATGACTGGGTCGGAGGGATGTGCCAGTGGCGTGGTATTAATTGGAAATGTTTTGTTTACCAAAAAGAACTCAACTATATATTTTCACATTTAGTCTAAGACTAATGTCCTACAGACAGTTGTTAACATAGTCTTACCAATGTTGGAGCAACAATGGGTGAATGGAGGAATAAATAACAATACACTATTTCATCATCTGCAAATGTAGATAACCATAGGCCTGGAGTGCCGATTTGAATTTCTGAGAAATAGATGCCAAATAAGTGAACACCCAACACTGGCAGTGTAGTACAACACTGGTAACTTTGTCCACTAACAAAGTGGACTTGTGATTCAAATCACAAGGGTTCTGTTGGACAACTGGTTAATTATCTGCTGCACAACATATGGATTTGTATTCATATTTACAAATCTGTCAATAACACCTGTATGGGAAATACAGTGAAAGGCTTTGACCAAGTCTACATATGCTGTAAGTCCTGCATAACTGCTATCTACTGCTTTGGTGACTTTTCAGAGAAACTAATGAGATTAAAGAGATACAACCTAATTTTGACAAAGCTGGATTGATGAGGGTCTAGGCTTAAGAGATTTTCAATGTCCTAGTTAATGAGGTCTGAGATAATATTCTCCATAGCTTTACATATGAGGCTAGTTAAACTAATGGATTTATTGTTAGCAGGGTGCATGACTTGGCCGCCCTTGTGAAAGGGCATTACAATAGCTGTTTTTAGGCTTCAGGAATATAGTCATTGGAGGAGCTTAGGTTAAAGATGTAAGCTAGGAGGTTCAAATAAGTCATATTTGGTACTCCACAAAATGAAGAAACCAAGGTACAGATCCACACAAAAAATGTATTATGAGCGCTTTTGTCTCTCTAATGGAAGCTTCATCATCATATTTGGTACTGATAAGCAGGCACCTTCTATGTTATTACAGCCCATGAATGAGATGTTCTTAGCTTTTGAGAGCGCTAAGAGGATTTATTCCATAGTATAGGTGCATGTGAGATTGTGAAATCTGAGGAACAGTAATAACTGTGGGTGGAGTAAAATTCTCACTAAATTTGTCAGGATACTAGCTTTGACTTTGAGTCAAAGTGGGCACTATTATCATGAACAAGCTCTGAGTATTGCTAGGTGAATGCTCTTAACTTCTTGGTATAGTTACAGAATGACATGTAGCTGCCTTTGGCTTCAGTGGCTATTTTAAGTTAATGCTCAACTTTGATCTTCCTAATAATACCTTTAGGCTGTTCGTTAGTTTGCTTAAGTGTGCTGTTAATGCTGTGGAATGAGACCTCTTATAAGCACTAAGTAATTTCTTTTCCACGTTAATTACTCTATTTATATGGGCATTACACTATAGGGGGTTGCTTTTACGTTTTCCGTTATACTTGGTACAGACAAAGAATGCCCTATTAATGAAAATATTTAAGAGAGAAAAGAAGTCACAAGCATAAGCAGTAGCTTTGGAAATGAAGTCTTGTTGGAGGAGGATTACAGAACAATTTAAATGAAGATTTGCTTTTGAGACATCGATAAACAAATAGGTATTTGCAGGAGAAGTAATACCCATTAAAAAAACTCACTGATGTATAGCTTGATTTAATGAGGGAAGATGATTTCCACTGAGATGTAGAAGGGGCTACATTTGTGAGGACAAAATCAAAGGTATTTGAGCTCTGAGAAGGATGGTAAAACTATTTTTACAAAGGTGTTATTTGTAACATTAAAGAAGTGTTGGTCATGCTGACCATTGGTAATGTAGGTCAACCAGTTTATTGACAGACAATTGAAATCCTCCAATATAAAGGTGTTGGGATTAATGGAGATTTTAGATAAGGCATTAAGATAGCTATTATTGTCAACAGGGAACACCAGAGGGTGTTGTACAGCCACCTATGCATTCATAGATTCAAACGTTCATACGCGTGTACTAGACTAACAACCACAAGGGCCTTTTTAAGTCTAGCCATGCGTCCCAAATCTCTGGCAAGTTCTGGTACCTTTGATAAGTGTAAGCAGGGCGTGGGAAATGAAACATTTACAAGTAACGGCCTGGGAGATGAACCACTTACAGGCTGCCTGTGTCCACTAGAGACATAGGTACCAAACCAAGGATGAATTTCCTGTTCCCCATCCAATTGTCCAAGTTACAATTTAATTGGGTTAGGGAGGAACTCTGCTTCACATGAATTGGAAGCCTGTTCCAGAAAAAGGGTAGTCTCTGGGACACATTTCCTGTCTCTCCAGCAGGTCCTATTTAAATCACAGGCAAGGTTTAGTCTTTAGAACAGGTCATTCTGGTGTTGTTTGTTTTGTGGACATGCAGGATGTCCATCAGGGAGGAGTCTGACAATCCCTTGTAAGACAGGTATAGATCTCCCCTCAACAGACTGAAGGAAACAGAGCACAAGGGTAGGCCTTTGAGGTGGTCTGCAAAGGATATGTTACTTATGCCCTGTATTCCTTTAATGAGGAACCTCTGTGGGCATTCCATTTGTTGGATGTGCTTGGTTAGATACATACCAAAGAGGGCATTGCACTTAATGTCAGGTCTGATGGATGCTGAATACAGTGGAACAATAACCTACTTGGACCTAGATGTCATACCTTTGTTTATAACATGAACAACAGAGAATGATTCTTCAATGCTGTACACACGTGATGATCAAAGGCTAGGTCACTGTCTATGTGTCTAAGAACTGACAATTAATTTTGATTAGACTGATTTGGATATATAACAGTTCAAAATAAACTTTTTCCCCCCCAAAAGAAGGGGATTCCTTTTGGAAAACATTCAGAGAACCTACAGGGTCCAAAAATAAAACTAAGAAAAGAACCTGGTTCGGACATGGAGCAAATAGAGAACAGAATTATGGACCATACAATAAACACAGTAAATGGACACATTAGTAAGGTACAAACAATAAATAGAGACTCCTATGTAGTAAATTTGTCGGGGTATATGTTGAATGATATTGAAGTATCTGTACTACATAGGGATTTGAAATTTATACCAACAGTCATGCCTAGATGATATGAGTTAAAAAGTGACGTTTTTAAATTAGTACGGAAGATGCATATTAAAGAGCATTTTTTTAACTTAGAAAATGTTGAAAATAATATACTGAATGAAACTATGGATTCATTAACAGATTGTAGTTTTTATTCTTGTGAATCTGAAATAGAGAGCAATGCATATAGTAAATTAGACACAAGTAAAATTAAAGTGAAAAGTAAGTTCATGCCGCCGTGCAAAAATGAAAGTATTTCACGTTTTCAAACAGTAGTAAATTTAACATTAGATAAGGAAATATATGACTTTAATAAAGAAAAGAAAATGTATAATTTAACCAAGCAAGAATGGTTAACACTGAAACAATTAATTGAAAATATCCACTTGGTTTTTAAACCTTCAGATAAAGGGGGCAAATTAGTAGTCATGAAAAATGAGGATTACTATATAGTGTGAATGGAACATTTGGGAAATAAGAAAGTTTATTGTACAGTTAATGAGGAAAAATATGTTTAGGCTATTATTGAGTATGAACAATTATTAAATAAGAGAGTGTGCCTGAATTATTTTTCAAAGACAGATGTTACTGATAAATTCCCTAGTAAAGAAAGTACAATAGCTAGATTTTATTGTGTCCCCAAGATACATAAAAATATGGCACATTCCCCAGGTCGACCTATAGTGTCAGCCAGTGGCTATTTTACACATAATTTGGGTTGTTTCCTGCATGAATGTTTATTGAAAGAAGTTGTTAAATTGCCCTCATGCATTAAAGATTCATTTAACTTATTAAAGAAATTGGAAAATATATGCTGGGATCCAGACATGTATTTTCTTCTATTAGATGTCACAAGTGTATATACTAGTATACAACACAATCTACGTATGGAGACATTAAGTTATTTCATGGGGGACAATCCAAAAACACAATATATAAAAGAATTGGTACATTTCTGCTTGGTAAATAATATTTTTGAATTTGATGGTATATTATACCAACAGATACAAGGTACAGCTATGGGGGCGGCTTTCGCCCCAACGTATGTGAACTTGTTTATGGGGCTGGTAAAATATAGTCATCTATATATATATATATATATATATATATATATATATATATATATATATATATATATATATATATATATATATATATATGTATATATATACATATAGAAGTGAATTTTATAGAGATTGTGTTATAGAATACTTTAGATTCATTCATAGATGGCCTTATATTTATTTGCAAGGGGGGAAGAAATGAAGTGGATACATTTTTGAAAGATATGAATAACAATAGATTTCAAATAAAATATGATAGATTACAGGAAGGTACAAGGGTAAATTATTTGGACTTAACCTTGGAAGGGCTAAGTGATGGAAAAATAAAAACTCAAATTTATAGAAAGTTTCAACAGCCTAGTCATATGTTTCATGCGTCAAGCTGTCACCCAACACACACCTTAACAGCTTTGACACATGGTGAAATTCTGAGGATCAAGAGACTATGCGGTGATGTGCAAGATGCTAAAAGCGAAGCTTCAAAAGTAGTGAATGTTTATTGATAGAGGGTATACAGAAAAAGCAGTGAGGGACAGTTATAATAGAATATTTGGACATAAGGAAACAGATCCCAGAAATAAAAATGTTGATAATAGATGCATAGAGGTAGACAAGGGATGGGATCTGGAACAAACAATAGTCTTTGTGTCAAAATAAACTATATTTTCAAAAAAGTTGCAAAAACTATTAGAAGATTTTTGGAGTGTTACAAGAAGAAAACTTTCTTCACCTTTAGACATTCAACTTAAATTTTCTTACCAAAGGTTTAGGAGTTTAAAGGATTTTTTAGTGCATAGTACTTACAAAAGACCAAAAGAAATAATAACAGGTATAGAAATAGAATTTGGAACTATGGCATGTGGTAAATGTACAATTTGGCAATATATAACAAACACATTTGAACAAATTAATGGTAAAAAGGTTTCATACTAGAGGATGCTACACTTGTAAAAGTGTAGGGGTAATTTATGCTATCAAGTGTGAGTGTAGTAAGTTTTATATTGGTGAAACAAAAAGAAGTTTGGGAGAAAGAATTAAAGAACATGTGAGAGATATTAAAACTAAAAAAAATAGCAAGCTCGTTTGTAAAACATTGTAATAAAAAACATGGGGAAGAATTCATGAATTTAAAAGTATCTGTTTTGGAACAAATTAATTCAAGTTATATAAGTGAAAATAGAATAAAATACCTTCTTAGGAAAAAAGAATCAATTCTTATATTAAAATATAATACATTACAACCTATAGGACTTAATAGAGAATGTCACTGGAAAGTTTTATATAGGAATGTTACTTTAAGAGTGTGAAGTTCTTATTTGAACATTTCTTGCTTTAATTTTAATATTTAATTGATTGCATGTGTCTTTGGTGATTGTTTAATAGATTAATTAATTTGCTTTGATATAAAAAGTGAAGTTTTTGAATATACAAAGTACTCTGAAAAGGCTGTTTTAGCTGAGGCACTAGGAGATATTTGTGTTGCTGTTTGTTGTATTTTATTATCAAGATTGGTTTGTTGCTATTTTCCTTATGAACATTGTTGGAATGAGTTTTTCTGCTGCTATTTAGTATCTGCTGATTTGCACAAACTGTCATTTGGCTGCTATCAGTTCAACAACTAATGAATAAAACGGAATTACATCCAGTATTCAGGAGTGTGGAGTTTTCTGGTTCCAGTGGTTCGTTTTTTCGTTTTCTCTAGAGTGGTTTATATAAGAGTTCAAGTTTGGGGTCCTGAGGAATTAGTCTTGAGGTGATGATATCCTTAACCAATACTGATACTCCCCCACAACTGCTAGTAGGTCTGAAGCTGCTAAACCTAGGAAGAGAGAGGGTGCTTTCAATGCTTCAAAGTAATGACTGCGGAACATACACAACTGTGTTCATGTTGTAGAAGGGCCTTAAGGTTGAGCACTTTTTCTGTTAAAATTCCTGGCACTGAATCGAGCCACCTTACTGAATTCCAAACTAGACTTTACTAGGTTGGAAAGTCCAGCAGATGGATTCTACCTGAAAAGGCATTCTGTGGGCACTAAAGACTTTAGCCAGAATGCAACAGCACAATAAGAGATTAGTAGATCATCACCGGAAGGCCTGCCAGGTTTGTCATCACAAGCTGACACATACTAACTCTCCCTAATAAAATGCAGCTACATGGCCAATTACAAGAACTAAATATCTTGTTTGGTATCACATCCTCATTCTTGGTAATGAAAAAATACCACTCAAGACTACTGTTTTTCCTACAATCTGGCACATATATAGAAAAATCACTCTTATCTTTATGCATGGCCCTCTAGACACAGCCAAGGTCATTCACAATCCTCCTTGCATTTGTCAGGATGGAGGTATCTAAGACTGCATGTTATGCCCTAGAGTCTGGTGGTGGAAAGACAGCCTGTCAACCTATTCTTATCCGTCCTGATGAAGACAGTGTCAGTATACTTGGCAATACAGTAACCTATTAGTAAACCATTACCATGGGTAGATGTAGTCTATATGCGAGCCTTAAGGAGTAGAAGTATGCAACCTTTTGACTCTTACAGGTATATGTACCAGCTATTCATATGCAGGGTGAATGTGGCTGTTTTGCTGTGTCATCATTAATGGCTGAGGTTCCTTACTCCTTAATCTGTGAGGCTTAGAAGGTGTTACCTTAAAAACCTCACTGTAAGATGTTATGGTAGAGGTGTTCTGTGCTGTAGGTGTGTGGCTATGTTCTAAACACAGAATGTGTTTTGAAGGGAGACAGCAACCCCCATGTTCAACAAATTCTTTGACCTTTTACATACTTAGTTGTTTTAGGGAACAAAAAAGGGTTTGGCGTACAGATAAATTGGTACTTACACTGCCTTAAACTACCTTGTGCTATTAGTCTGGCTACAGAATGGCTGAATGAGATTCCATAGTGACCAGTGTAGTCAAAGGGGTATGAGAAAACAGGATAGCTTCATAATCTAGATATGTTAGTCTGATCTCCTGTCAAACACAAAGTACAAACACAACTTACATTCAATAAACTGAAAGAACGGTTCTCAAAAATCATAACTGATACTAAGTGTCAAAAAAATAAAATAAAGTTTACCTTAAGTACAACTTTCAAAAACATAACAGATATATACATAACATCAATTTGTGAACAGATGGACCAAAGCAAGCTGCTAGGAGTAATCATAACTCACCAAATTTGATCAACACACCAAATGTGTAGTGACTAAAACCAGCTATAACACTTGGCATGCTATGTAGAATCAAACCATATTTAGCATCACAAGAACAACTACAATTCATATAAACTCTCTTACTCTGCTGTTTTATATACAAACCTACTAACATCCACATGATCTATTTATTATAATAAAATGATTACATCTGCTACCAATCTAATTAATAAAACACATCACTGCTTAGCACTTCAGCAATCAGTAATTACAAGATATTATCCACCTACACAAGTCAGATCTCGCTAACAAGCACTTGCTACTATATTGAGCGACTTACATGGGGACTTACTACTCAATTTATGTGAAAAAAATTATGGAACTCATTTCGTTTGAACTTGGATCAGAAACAAATTTAAAACACTTCTACAAAAAAACTGCAACGTGGACTTGTATCGTACCTCTCAACCTCTTAGAGTAAAAAATCTGGACAAAGCCATAAATAATGTGTGTGTGGGGGCCCAAAAACAGTGACACTTTTTGAATATTGCTCTTACTGGCTTAGAAAGTAGATTGAATAACAGGTCTTGCATTATCATGGGTTTTCTGATGTGTATCTGAAACTCAAATGTTTATTTTCTGACTTAAATCTTCAATAATTTGCCAGTGATTTGCTAAACTGCTATTTTATGAAAAATGGACCAAAAACATGAGGCAAAAATCTGAACATTCCGCAAAAATCTGTACAGTTGAGATATTTGCATTAAGGGCAGATTCAAGACATAATAAACTAAGAGCATCACCTAAATTCATGCTAGAATGTGTATGGTTACAAATCTGTCT